>NC_053491.1:418345753-418640753 GCF_905171775.1 Rana temporaria | reverse complement strand
CCTGTGAGTCTGTACAGACGACCGGATAAGTCCGAAGGACAGGTTTTCAGCGGATAGATTTCTTAGCATGCTAAGAAATTTTTATCCACTGGAAAACCGTCGACTGGACAAATGTCCGCTAGGCCCTACACACGACCGGATCTATCTGCTGGAACTGATCCGCAGATAAATCCTATCGGACAGATCCGGTCGTGTGTACGGGGCCTTAGATTGACACCCCGCATCACTGATCGCCCCCCCCCCATGGGCGCGCGCCGGCATGTAATCCTGCAGGACGTCAATAGACGTCGAGTCAGGATTTCACAACCACTTCCCAGACGTCAATTGACTATTGACCGGGCGGGAAGTGGTTAATAATGCATAAAGTGAAACAATAAAATATTCCTTTAAATTTCTTACCTGGGGGGGGGGGGGGTGTATAGTATGCCTGTAAAGTAGCGCTTGTTTCCCATGCTTAGAACTGTCCCTGCAATACAGAGAAAAGTCATTCTTAAAAAAAAAATGTGTGGGGGTCCCCCCAAATTCAACTATCAGGCCCTTCAGGTCTGGTATGGATATAAAGGGGAACCCTGCGTCAAATTTAAAAAAAATTTACGTGGGGTTCCCCCCAAATATCCATTCCAGACCCTTCAGGTCTGGTATGGATTTTAAGGGGAACTCCACCCCAAATTTAAAAAAAATATGGCGTGGAGTTCCCCCCAAAAATCCACACCAGACCCTTTATCCGAGCACAAGGGGGGGGGGGCGAGAGAGCGGTCTGATAGGTGTATGTGTGTAGTCGTCCTATTTTTATCCTGCTCCTCTGGCACATGTTTGTCTTTCCATTACAACACTAACTTGCAGGGATATTGGAACACACGGTCTCCTACTTGTAGAAAAATCGAACCATTTTTTTTTCCCCACATGCGAATGAGATCGGCGCTTGTTTCTGGCAGTTCATGACAAAAATAGACAATAAAGAAGACTGTAAGAATAGATGTAGGTGGTAAGGAAATAATACAATAGTGACATGCTTTAATAATACAGAGGGGATATATTAAGTGTCATTGTTGGATGTAGAAATTATCTTATTACGGCGTTTGTTGCAGAGGAAATGGCGTGTAACCGGCAGTCATTGCAGGTCACACTTCATTTCAGCTCTGTGCTGTGTACTGTAGAAGGGGAACCACATAAACACATTACTCTATACAATGTATACAATATAGTTTTCTGACACATTCATGTGCAAATTCTTTAATGATTTTAGGCAAACACTGCTTTTTAGTCCAGGCAGATATGCGTTTCCCCAGGGCACCTCACAAATATAAAATAGACAAACATTCTTCGGAATTCCATTCTTTACCCTTATCAACCTATTAAATACAGTGGAACCTTGGATTGGGAGTAACGTGGTTGATAAGCGCTTCGCAATACGAGCACTGTATTTTTAAAAATCGTAACTTGGTTTGGCACATTTTTTTTATTGTAATTTTTTCAAATGACATTTTTTTTTTTATTGCATTTTAGTCTAAATATTAGATCTGAGGTCTTTTTGACCCCAGATCTCATATTTAAGAGGACCTGTCATGCTTTTTTCTATTACAAGGGATGTTTACATTCCTTGTAATAGGAATACAAGTGACCCATTTTTTTTTTTTTTTAAACCAAATCAAAATCAAGTAAAATAAATAAGAAAACCCCCCCAATTTTTTTTTAAAGCGCCCAGTCCCGACGAGCTCGCGCGCAGAAGCGAACGCATACGTGAGTAGCACCCGCATATGAAAACGGTGTTCAAACCACACATGTGAGGCATTGTCGTAATCGTTAGAGCCAGAGCAATAATTCTAGCCCTAGACCTCCTCTGTAACTCAAAAGATGCAACCTATAGAATTAGTTAGAAAAAAATATATATATAATGTTTGGGGGTTCTAAGTAATTTTCTAGCAAAAAAACATGTTTTAACTTGTAAACCCAGAGTTTGAAAAGCAGGCAAGGTCCTTAAAGGGGTGGTTCCCCCTAAAAAAAAATTCTAACAATACATTCGGAAGACTGGTTACACTGCGGTTAGGCTGTTTTTTTTTTTGTACATACCTCGATCTCGCCGTTTCATCCCTCCGCTTCCGGGTATGATTCTTGTGGGGCTGGGCATTCCTAGTTGATTGACGTTCCTCCGACCGACGCATACTTGACGTCACGACTTTCCGAAAGAAGCAGAACGTCGCTGCGCAGGCGCCGTATAGAGCCGACACTATACGGCGCCTGCGCAATGACGTTCGGCTTCTGTCGGAAAGTCGTGACGTGCAGTATGGAGGAGGAACGTCAATCAACTAGGTCCAGCAAGAATCATACCCGGAAGCGGAGGGATGAAACGGCGAGATCGAGGTATGTACAAAAAAAAAAAAAAAACAGCCTAACCGCAGTGTAACCAGTCTTCCGAATGTATTGTTAGAATTTTTTTTTTAGGTGGAACCACCCCTTTAAGTGGTTAAAGTTTACCACATGTATTGCTTTTGGCTCCTGCTCTCTCAGTGCTGTTTTCACAGAAGGGAGTAAACAGCGAACTGTGCATTTTGAAGCTGTTAGCTTGTAGAAGGAACTGGTTTTGGATGAGGAGGGAGGAGCAGGAGAGTGCCTTGTTACCATAGGCTATGGGGGCTGTGTATTTCTATTGATGCACACAGTGCAGGGAGACACACATCCCTGCATGCAAGGGTGGCTCCATTGCAGAGAAAGGCACCACCCTGAAACTGGAGACCTGGGGCAGTAGTTATGGTGCCAGCCTAAACTTAACATAAGAAAGGATTAAAAGATAAAGAAATTACCTACTCAGTATATGATTAAATCCGCTGCTAAAAGTACCTAAAACGGATGGTTTAATATTACTTTACTAATGTCTAAGCATTACTCTAAATTCGTCCTGAAAAATAGTGGGGCACTTCCTGGTATGTGAGTGTGTCTAGGTGTGTCTAGGTGTGTCTAGGCATTCCTTTTGACTACAGTCTTATAGCTTTATACCTGCAGTGTGAGATCTAAGGCACTGCTTTCTCTGACTGCTAGGTGTTTTTATCATGGTTACATGATAGTTTATGTTTTTGGGGTTTTATTCAAGATGTGCAAAGAGATATCACACAAACACTTGTAGCTATAACATTTAATTAATACATGATATTAGAAAGTCTAACAAGAATACATAGCTATAGATGCTTTTTCTGCCACGGAGCCCCCCTGTCTCTGCGGCATGGCATAGATGATCAACCAGGTGCTTGCTTGCCCTGGTAGGGGACTGACAATTCCAAATTTTAACTGTAGTATATACAGGACTAGTGGATAACCTCTGACCAACTGCCTTGAAAGCAACATTACCTCTTAAGGACTTGGTCAGTTTGTAATGACATTCATTTGGTATGAAGTCAGCTAAGGTAACCATCCTTATATATCCTTGTATGGCCCGGCCCCTTAACCAGGTTTAGAATTCATTCTTAGATATTATGTGTCAATATTAATAAGCAAATATGAAATGTCCCCATCACTAGTCTCTGGAAAACTGGAGTGAGATTTGGTGATGGTCCTGCTGTGCTGCTCACTATTCTCCTTGGTAGAGGCTCTACCATGAAGAAGCAAAGCCCTGCCACCACCAAGATGGTCACCTCCACACAAAGGAGCAAGACATGTTAAGTCAGTTGTTTGGAAAAGATTAGAGGTAGGGAGAGCACAGACAGTACTCACGACTAGTACTTTGCCCTCTGTCGGCTTTTTAAGGCAGATCTTCTGAAGTTCGAGGGGTTGTAAAGGAAAAAAAAATGTTTTTTATAATAAGCATCCTTTACCTGCAGACATTCCTCTTTTCACTTCCTCATTGTTTGTTTTTGCTCAGAAGTTGCTCTATTTCTTCTCTGTTCTGTTCACTTCCTGCTTGTCTGATTGTTACTCACTACCGTGAAGGGAGGCTTTACTGTGGTGGTCAGTGACGTGCTCACCCCCTCCTGGGAACTACATCTGTATGACAGGACGCTCTCTACGTGTTAGAGACTTCAAGGAGGTGTGAATTACTGGGCGTGCCGCAATGCATACTGGGAAATGTAGTTCTTACATGAACGAGTGCCGCAAACCAGGAAGTGAATGAGAGAACAGAAACTAGAACGCCGGAGGTGATATAGATGAAGGAATTTAATAGGTATTTACTTGTTTTTTAACAGAATCATTACACTATTCTGTCTGTCTACCTTGCAGACATTAATTTACAATTCCTTTTAGTTCCTGGTAGTAGAATGTGTAGAAATATTACCTGTATTATTTACTGGTCTGCTGGTCTTCATCCTTTCCAGTTCTTGGTGGACTTTAGAATCAATGAAGGAAAAAATTAAACCAGGAAATAATCTCTTTACATCTGAGGCTACACAAATATGGCAGCTTTAGAATACAAACTTACATAGAGTATACAGGACACCGGGGGAACAGACAGTCTGCCTTTTCTATAATCCAACTTCCAGTCCACAGACTTACAAGTACGTACATATTGTTCAAAATGCATAGTTAACACGCTCATCTTAAAGTGACACTAAACAATATCATAGAAACATAGAAGAGTTAGGGCAGAAAAATAAGACCAAGTGGTCCATTGGTCTGACCATTTTTAATTTTCAACCTCTTGTTGGCCGCCAGCAGTACATTCGCTGCTGGTGGGCAGCAGCCCAGGCACCATGGCGCACAGGTAGGTTGCGATGTACTTCCTGGTTTAGAGTCACGCATTTGCACGCCCCCTGCTGACCTGTGCTGTGATTGGTCCCAGCACGAGTTTTGCAGCAGGTTGCAGCCAATAATTGTGGCTGTGTGGCTGATTATTGCTATAGCCACTAGCAATAATCACTGCATGTTCTCCCAGCTGTGACGCTTCCCCTGCCACCCCCTGGGAGAACACAATAGCTCTACAGGAGGGATTCCCTCATCAATGCTGACTGTGTTAGGCCGGCTATACATTATTCAAACTATTAATGGGCAGGCTGAATGTAGATCAACTTGGGTACAACCAGCCTGCCCAATTCATTTGCGATTATCGCCATTGGCTTCTATCGCCACTAGCGATAATCACTGTCTTCTCTTGGCAAGGACAGCTTCCCCCACCCGCCTCTGCTCCCTGCTGGGAGAGGACAACTGCTCGGCAGGAGGGATTCCCCTGTCAACACTGTCTGTGTTAATGGGGCAATCGTGTGAATTTCTTTCCAACAACCCCTGGTTGCAGGAAAGAAATTTGTACCATCTATGGCCGGCCTAATAGGGGAATAGCACCATCTATGCATACTTCCCAACTTTTTGAGATGGGAATGAGGGACACCTATCACCAAATGTATGCAGGCATACTTGCCACGCCCCCTTAAAGGAGAATTGTACAAAAAATAAGATTGGTTAAACCTATAAGTCCTGTTTTTACCACTGCTATTCCTTTATATTGGCTTTTGGAATTTACAAATTCAGCAATTTAGAAATCAGATAAAAGGTTTAGCTCTGGGAAACACTTTTTGATAGATAAAAAGTGCATTTTATATACATCTCTATAGATCAGACCAAAATGAGGGACAAATGAGGAGGAATGAGGGACAGAGGGACATTGCTCCAAATCAGGGACAGTCCCTCAAAATCAGGGACAGCTGGGAGGTATGTCTATGGACAGCTTAAGTGTTTGGTTTCAAAGGGATCATGTGGCCATCCTTGGTGCTTAGCAAGTGCTTGCATACCAAGCGCCCCCAGCAAGGGGCCTTCAGGTGGTAGAAGGCAGCTGTCCTCTGTTCTGTGTCAGCAGGTTCCCTGCAGAGTTGGATCAGAAAGGGACCGATGTTACTTTTGTGACATCTGTGTCCGTTACGATTTTTCCACCATCTTGTAATGGAGGAAAAATGGACCTATGCAACCTCTGTGGGCTGGCAGACATGGGCCGATGTGTGTCTTTTCATATGAGTATTCATCTGATCTGTCCCATTTGGGTCCGCAATTATGGAAAAGGTTTAAACCTTGTTGGTTTGCTTTTGCAGATCTAAACGCACTGATGTGGGTGGATGTAAACGGGCGCACATCCATTTACAGCCATCTGCCCATAGAGATGCATTGGGGTTGATTTAATAAAGGAAAATACACTGTGCACTCTGCAAGAGCAGTTGCTCCAGAGCTTAGTAAATGAGCAAAATCTCTGCTGACTTTCACCATCCAATCATGTGCAAGCAAAAATGCTGTTTTTTTTTATTTCCTTGTACGTGATTGGGTACTTTTTGCAAAGTGAAAGTTTACCTAATTTACTAAGCTCTGGAGCAACTGCAAAGTCTATTTGCCTTTAGTAAATTAACCCCATTGTGTTCTGTCTAGATTCCTATAAAAAGAGACAGATGGAATATTCATCCGAAAGAGCCCTAAAGGAATCACTCAATATAAGATGGGCTCAATGTGAAGCACAATAACCAAAGGATATATAAAACAAATATATTCATTAAAAATCAAATGTATTAGCATAGAATCATAACAACATATACAGCAGAGAAAGCCCTGGAGTAGCTAAACAGTAAAACACTGACATGATGACAGAACGTTTGGGAAGGGGGAGAATTTATTCCCGGAAGACCTGTCAAAAGCTTAAACAGAGAGATCAGCACAATGCTATAATAGTTTAGTACAGTTGTGTCCAAATTTTGAGTGTGAGGGCCACGTCTTATATTTTACCAATATTTGCAGGCCAAAAAAAAAATGAATTATTCCCTCCTTGCATCATTTCCCCAGTCCCTCTTATGTCAGAAGGCCCCCTACATCAAGGTACCATCAGAGCCCCCCTTACATTAGAATCCCCTTTACATCACAGTCCTCATCAGAGTCCCCACTTACAGTATATAAGGGTCCCCATCAGAGTCCCCCCTTACATCGGAGTAAGAGAGATCCGAGATTCAATTTTCCATCATTGGTTGCAAGGACACTGACAGGAACCTGTTCTGGAAACTGCAAGGGAAGGGGTGGAGAAGCAGTCCCTCCTTACATCAGGGTCCCCATCATATTCACCCCTTTTATTAGGTCCCCATCAGAGTTCTCCCTTAGATCAGGGTCCCCATCAGAATCCCCATTACATCAGGGTTCTTCTCAGAGTCTCCTCTTATATTAAGTCCCTATCAGAGTCCTCCCCTTGTATTAGGTCCCCATCAGATTATTCCCTTACATTAGGTCCCCATCAGAGTACCCCCTTACATTAGGTCCCCATCAGAGTCCCCTCTTACATCAGGGTCTCCAACAGAGTCCCCCCCCCCCTTTACCATTATAAGACTTATAGTGTGCTGTATCTTTCTGTGAATAACTGGGAAGCACATCATTATTTGCTAGGACACTGGCAGGAAACTGCACTGGGGTGTGGTGGAGGTGTGGAGAAGTGGTCTCCCCTTACATCAGGGTTCCCAAAAGAGTCCCCCCTTACAACAGTGTCCCAACTAGAATGACCCCATTTTAGGTCCCCATCACAGTCTCCCTTTACATTAAGGTCCCCATCAGATTCCCCCATTTGTCAGGGTACCCATCAGAGACACACCTTGCATTAGGTCTCAATCAAAGTACCCCCCTTACATTAGGTCCCCATTAGAGTCCCCTATTACATCAGGGTCTCCAAAAGAGTCCACTCTTACGATAGTAAGACCGATAGTGTGATGTAGAAGCAGGGCGGGAGGTGGCGCAAGTCTGGATGTACCAAGTTCCATCTTCCTGCAAATACCGGGGGAAAGCATGTCATTATTTGGGGTGGAGAAGTGGTCCCCCTTACAACAAGGTCCCAATCAGAATTACCACATTTTAGGTCCCCATCACAGTCTCCCATTACATTAAGGTAGGGTTGCCACCTTTTCTTCAAGCCAACCCTGAACAATTTAGCAGCCTAATGAGCAGTAATGCGGTGTGCATAGCGTGCCGCAGCAAGCAATGGGTGTGGCCAAATTGCTCTTTCTGACATCATCACCCTGTAACCCAGTGATGCCGAACTTGCCCCAAGACAGCCGTCTGAAGTTCCCGAAAGGCAACAGATTTATGCGACTATCTTGGTTACTTGAGGAGCCACTGGTTTCAGTCTGCCTGAAACCTGGACTCATGATTCAAAACCCTGACTGTCCGGGTGAATCCTGGACAGGTGGCAACCCTGCATTAAGGTCCCCATCAGATTCCCCCTATATGTCAGGGTCCCCATCAGAGTCCCCCCTTACATTAAGTCCCCATCAAAGTCCCCCCTCACATGGGATTCCCAATAGACTCCCCCCTTACCATTGTAAGTCTACAGTGTTCTGTAGCAGCAAGGTGGGAGATGGAGCAGGTTTGGATTGAGCAAGTCCTCAATCCAATGCTGGATCAAGGAGTCCAAGATGGCCGCTCCCGTGGCTGTAAAGGACAGGAGAGTTTAGTTCCACTTTCAGAACTCCAGTGGTGCTCAGAACCTGGCTAGATGTGCTATGTTGTCATTGATTGATATTAGCTTATGGTAAATATCTAAAGCTTCATGGAATCTATAGTAAATAGCTAAATCAGTAGAATCCTACTAGCCAGAAAAGTCTGTAGTACATCTCATTTACATGCCATATGTATGTAGCTGGATTCTTTGATGGAAAAGGAAAGATTTATTACAAGGCAGTATAGAAATGTGAGGTACACGGGCAGCGTCGACTTGCCTCGGCGTATTTTTCACCGTTCGTGATGACAGATACAAAACATTCTCCGCGAGCACATTCATCAAATGGTAGTAGACGAGCATTTCCAGGTATTCTGAAAATGTCAGCTATTTTACGGAACTCACAGATGATTTTTTTTTTCTCTTTTGGTGAATTTGGTTTAAAAATACATTAGTTGGAGTGACACAGAGCAGGTGTGCCCCTTTCCATGGCTTCCCAGCTGCCGGAGAAAAGAGAACTGCTTAGTTACAAAGGAAACATTTTTTTTTTCCATTTTACATAAAATGATTTCTTAATCCCTAAAATCCTTCTAGCTTAGGAACCATATTTCTGTCAGAGAAGTTAATTTCTCCCAGGGGAGTGAGCCATCATGTTCAATAATCCAATGAAAAAAGACTTATCTTTAGTCTTGCACAGTTGTACAAGCTGCTCGCTGTTACGGAAATGTCTTACTCTGATTTTACTGCACACTGTGAGTGTCTCACGGTGTGCATTGGAAACTGCAGCAACTCAGATCACTTCTTGGCTGAAGGACATCCAACATCATCTAGCATTTTTCTACCCAGCCTTACTGTCCCTGGCCTGCCCCTTTCATTCAAGTGGAATGTTTTTTAAAAAAAATGTATTTAATTAACTTAAGGCAATATATTGATAGATACAATTTCAGCTTTAAAGCCCAATTCGGGGGAAATTTTTTATTTTCCCAAGCAGTGGGGCTGTGTCCACACTGCGCGGGTTAAACCTAGAACCTGCATTCACTTTATCTGGTCTTCCACAGTACACAGAACATGGAATTGTAATTATTTTAGTAAATATAAACTGCTAAATACCTTTTCTCATTAGCAGTTAGTGCAGTCTTCTGACTTCTATCAGTGTCTGGTTAAAAACTTGTAGAGCCTTGTACACACGACCAAGTTTCTCGGAAAAAAACAGCAAGAAACTTGCTGGGAGATATTTTTTTGCAGAGGAAACCGGTCGTGTGTACATTTTCGTCGAGGAAACTGTCGAGAAACTCGACGAGCCAAAAGAGAGCATGTTCTCTATTTCCTCGACGGGAATGGAGAAACTTTCCTTGTCGAGTTCCTCGACAGCCTAACAAGAAACTCGACGAGGAAAACTATGTGTTTCGCTCGTTGAGTTCCTCGTTCGTGTGTACGAGGCTTCAGAGGAGTTTTCATTCTCCTCTGATTGTCCTATGAGGCTGCAGAACTGCTGGCCCTCTATCTGAACAGTGCAGATTAGCCCTGTGCTGATCACATGCATCTCCCAAGGAAAAAAACAAAACAAAACAAAACACTCTAGCAACACACACCAAACTGAGCATGTGCAGCTTGCCCCCAAGTCTCTGTTCTATCAGCAGATAGATTGGGGACTGTGGATGAAGGGAAGGGTCAGAGAAGACAGGATTTAAAACAGCCCTTTTTATACAATGCAGAGAATTAACCCCGTAGGTTCCACAGCAAGTATGCTTTACTGCACATACAGACTGATTTTACTGTAGTTGGTTTAGTAACACTTTAACTACTTTTTTTTTTTTTTTTTTTTTTTAGGGAAGAGGAGAGATATACTTACCTGATCCTCTGATTCTCCAAGCAAAAGACCGGTTACTGTGTCTCCTGTCCCGACCCTCCCACACACACATGCAGTCTAGCGATCTTACGCGGTGGACTGTTCCTGATGTTATCATGCCCAGAGCAGGCTCCATAGACCAGGAACAGTCCACTGCTTGACCATGGGGAGCACTGTTTTCCAGAGGATCAAAGGATTGGGTGAGTATAAGATTTCTGTTCACCCCTACACAAAACAAGCAGTTGGCTGATGTGAATTTTTTTTTTGCCGGGAGTTGGGCTTTAACCCTTTTACAGCCACCAATGTACAGTATATCAAATCTCAACAGCAGTGCAAGCATGTGCACAAAGTCATAGCGGGGAGTTTGTTTATGTTTTGTCAGTTGACTGCAGGCTTTCTTGTGGAAACTGTCACTTTCATGTGTGCACCTACTCTTTTGCATTGCCATGGATCCCAGGCTCCCCCATCCTTTGTGGGTGCCCAAGACCGACATGACAGGTGTCAGCAGCCCAAGCATGGGGAGCCCAGAAGAAAATTTTAATTGCTGATCTCTCCTAGCTAGAATGAACCTGGAAGTGACAAGTTCTGATCACTTTTGGGAGAAGCGAATCAAGCACAAAAAGTGCAGAGGTGACTGTAACGGTCACCACCGTTTACGATTTCCATTACATCAACCATGACAGCTTATCCGACAATCCACAATCCAGCAGACAGGACCCATTGGATTTTCCCCAGAAATAAGGAGACAGAGCTCTGTTACTGGTTCCAAAATCAATGAATACTTTTAATGGTAACTCAGCTTGTTAAATACAGTTTTAGAAACCAAGTGAACAATGAATCAACTCCACCCATAAGGCACTTCAATATACACTCTCTTAGACAATGACATTCAGTTGAGTTAATTATTAGTCATCCCCAGACGTCCTGACTCTGACAATAAGCGATTCACCTGCATAATACACATTCCTATGTCAGACGTTCTGTCTCCGCCAATAAGCGATTCACCTGCATAATACACATTCCTATGTCAGACGTTTTGGCTCCAGTCTGACATAATTAACATGACCTAATTACTACAGTTGACAAGTACATTCCACATCTTAACAGTGTCATTAGCATACACAATGAATAGGTCTTAGGAGCAGACCTAATTAGCACAATGGACACAAAACAGTATTAGCATCACACAATGGACATCTGACCTTTACAGACTTAAAGGGTCACTAAAGGAAAACATTTTTTTGCTGAAATGACTGTTTACAGGGTATAGAGACATACAAGTTAACTGATTCATTTTAAAAATGATTAAAATAGATTAAATTCAATCATATAATGTACCTGCAGTTTCACTTTAGTTTTTAAACTGGTTTCATGTTTCTGTGAAGTAAAGAGACCCACAGAACAAAAACAAACAAATCCAGGGCAGTGTTTTTTTTTTAAAATGAATCTGATTGGTTCTGAGGAGTTTTAGACACACAGCTTGGACCACAGTGAAAAGCTGCCATGAGATTTTTCATAAGGAGCCAGACAAGCAGGAAGTGTGGAGATCAGAGCAGAATTACAGCAACTTCAAAGCAAAAACGAACGATGAGGACATGAAACCAGTACTGCAGAAAGGTAAAGGAAGCTATTTAGCTAAAAAAATGTTTTCCTTTAGTGATCCTTTAATTAGCATCTCAACAGCCTAGGTTAAACATTGAAGGAGACATCCTATTGACCTGTTGTGGACAGCATTAACCAAACTGTAATATTCCAAGATATCCTGCAAAACATGAATTATCGTTTCTCAGCCGAAAGGGGCACAGGGTGACCCTAGACCCAAGAGTCATTAGTGACGCTGGCACAGGAGTACCCCCCATCCTTCAAAAGTCTCTGGGTGTCACGGGTCATTCCGTTACAGTGACATTATAGGTGTAGACTCCTGATGTCACCTTAAAGACAACCTGTTGCCTGCATTATGCTATTACATAAGGGAATTGTCAGCTGATTGTGATAGCAATACAAGTTACATAAAAAAAATGTAAAAATTAAAACAATAAACTAGTGTTATAACATAATTGATAAAAACTCCCAAAAACTATTTACAAACCCCATGTACAAAAATATATACATTGAGTGTTTGTGTACGAAAACAATTGCGCCACTCATTTTAAGTATCTCTGCACACGCCAGAGTGAGAGAAATAATTCTAGGACTGCCATTCATAAATAACTCTAAAATAATGAGCTGTAATGGCTTTTAAAGTGTTGCCCATGGACAATTTTGAATACCGTAGTATTTCACTGTTTCACAGACAATTTTGAGGCTTGACATATTTGTTCCCTCTTTACTCAAACCAACCCTATCTTTTATATTTGACCAACAAATAAGTAATATATTGTGTTTGTGTGCACTAAAAATATTTTTAAATATATTTTAGACTTATAATACAGATTTGATAAACAGTTGCTCTAATATTGTGTAACATAAAATATTGAAACTTCCACCATTTTCTTCTACAGAGCCTATGCTTTCAGAAAATATATACCATTTGGCGGTTGTAAGTAGTCTTTAGGCCTAAAATTTTAATTTAAAAAAGTGAACAAAAATAAAATAAAATAAATGCAAAAATGACTCCAATAGCAAAAGGGTTAAATAAAATAACATTTGTTAAAGCGGAGCTCCACCCTAAAGTGGAACTCCCGCTGATCGGAACCCTCCCCCCCTCCGGTGTCACATTTGACACCTTTCAGGGGGGAGGGGGGTGCAGATACCTGTCTAAAGACGGATATTTGCTCTTTCTGTTAAAAAAAAAGACGGATATTTGCACCCACTTCCGGCCACACAGTCTCGGGCCGACTGCGGGCATGACTCGGCTCCCAGTACACAGCTGGAGCCAATCGGCAGGCGTAGCGCGACTCGCGCATGCGCCGTAGAGAACCGGGCAGTGAAGCCGGAGCGCTTAACTTCCTGGTTCCCTCACCGAGGATGGCGGAGGGGGGGGGCAGCAGAGTGACGAGCGATCGCTTGTCCTCTGCTGCGGATGGCGCTGGACTCCAGGACAGGTAAGTGTCCTAATATTAAAAGTCAGCAGCTGCAGTATTTGTAGCTGCTGGCTTTTAATATTTTTTTTTTTCAGCGGACATCCGCTTTAACCTGCTTAACGTTGTTCCCGAGCGTGACTCGGGAGGTTTTTCCATGCTATTATCGGTAACCCTGAGTCACGCTCGGAGTAGCTGTGCAGAACCTGCAGCGGCGTGGCTTACCTTCTCCTGGTAAGTTACTTACCTTGTCCCTGTATCCCCACTGGGTGAGCGAGCGGGTGCTCGCTCGATTCACACAGTGCCTGTGTGCCGCCGATCTCCGTTCCCTGCGACGTTACGACGCACGGGGGCGGAGAACGGCGCCAAATTCAAAAAAGTAAACAAACACATTACATACAGTATACTGTAATCTTATAGATTACAGTACTGTATGTAAAAAATACACACACCCCTTTGTCCCTAGTGGTCTGCCCAGTGCCCTACATGTACTTTTATATAATAAAAATTGTTCTTTCTGACTGCAAACTGTAGATTGTCCATAGCAAAAGTGTCCCTTTATGTCAAAAGTGATTTTAGAGCAGCTAGAAAACAGCGATAATAAATTAGAATCACTTGCAGAATTGAGCGATAGCGATTTGTGGGAAAATTCGTCATAAAAAAATAAAAGTAATGACAGCGACAATTCTGCAACTGAGCAAATTTCAGTGATTTTGATTTGATTACATTATTGAATAATTTTTATTATAATTACATTATCATTTGTTATAATTATTTATAGTTATTTATTATATTATAATTTATGATTTTGTGTTTCAAACTTTATCAAACCCGGGATGTCTACTAGACTCTTGTTTGGACAGATTTAAGTGAGTTATTCCTAAGAATTGCAGGCCTACAGTATAAAATGCCAAATTTCCATGCAAAATAATTGTACCGCTTTTGGTACAAAATTCCAGACAGAATCATACCGCCAGGGAGGTTAATATGAAGAACATTTATTTTAGAATATTGTGCAATTTTTCTACATCATTACTAATGACAATGCCATTGCTGCTTGTGAGAAGGAGGGAGGGTGTGGTAGTGATTGAAAGAGATTCTGTAGCTTGCCTAATCAGCTGTTCCCACAGATATTTTCCTTGGGGGCCTCCCATATACACATCATCATCTCATGTCTATGGGTAGCTTTGGAACTATAGACCTGGTACACAAATACAGCTGTTTTCTTATGAAATCCCATGGCCTAAGCTGTCCTCATGTGGGTAGTCTTACATCTGTATTTATCAGACAAGACAGGTCGAGTGTCAGGGCAAGGGCAGGATTGGGATCAGCATATAACATAACTATGAAAGGCAGCTCCATGTTTTTGTCTTTTGCTTGATGTTTATAACGAAGCAATATTTTGGCATTTAAAGTGCAACTTTTTCTCGCCCTACACTAATAATCCTGGGTACATGCACCTACCAAAACATTTCCAAGCCAATTTCTAAGTCAAATAATTATTTGGTGGCTTTCATAAAAACGAATCCTACTTCCTGATTGAGTGAGGCTATGGTGACGTTGCCAGGACCTCACAGGTGCCCCCTGGGAAGGATGAACTTTGCGAGATCTCAGTTCAAAAAGCCACATTTTTCCCTCAGGTGACAGCGCACATGCAAGATATCGTTCCAACAGCATCGGTGAGCCTGCACTCAAATTGTGTAAGAGGAAGCTGGCCGACATTGACATTGGCCTTGAAAATGGTAGCACAGCTTTATAGGAGGAGTATGAAAAGTGGCATCAGGAAATAGGAGTACATTAAACGCTCGAGGACCGCTGCACGACGATATACGTCGACAAAATGGCACGGCTGGGCACAAGGGCGTACATGTACGTCTCCTTTAAGATCCCAGCTGTGGGTCGCGAGCACACCGCCGGCGGCGTGCTTGCGACCCGGTCCTCTTCTCCGTGACCTGCCCCCGCGGGAACAGCGGACCCGATCGCTGCCGGTGTCCCGCGATCGGGTCACAGAGAGTGCTTCCTAGTGAGCCTGTCACTGATCGTCTGTTCCCTGTTATAGACACGCCCAGACACGCCCCCCCCACAGTAAGAATCACTCCATTAGGGCACACTTAACCCCTACAACGCCCCCTCCTGGTTAACCCCTTCACTGCCAGTGCATTTTTATAGCACTGTTCGCTGTAAAAATTACAGTGGTCCCAAAATAGTGTCAAAAGTGTCAGATGTGTCTGCCATAATGTCGCAGTCATGATAAAAATCGCTGATTGCTGTCATTACTAGAAAAAATAAATAATTAATAAAAATGCAATAAAACTATCCCCTATTTGGTAGATGCTATAAATTTTGCGCAAACCAATCAATAAATGCTTATTGCGATTTTTTTTACCAAAAATATGTAGAAGAATACGTATGGCCTAAACTGAGGGAACATTTTTTTTTTTATATCTTTTTTGGGGATATTTATTATAGCAAAAAGTAAAAAATGTAGATTTTTTTTCAAAATTGTCGCTCTACCTTTGTTTATAGCGCAAAAAAATAAAAAAACAGAAAGGTGATTAAATACCACCAAAAGAAAGCTATTTGTGGCGAAAAAAGGACACCAATTTTGTTTGGGAGCCACGTCGCACGACCGCAAAATTGTCAGTTAAAGCGACGCAGTGCCGAATCGCACAAAGGGGCCAGGTCCTTTAGCTGCATAATGGTCCGGGCTTAAGTGGTTAAATGAGGCAAGAAATAATAGCTTAAATTAATTTAGACTAGCATATTCCTTTCTGTAATGCTGGTTCTTTCATACGGGGAGGGGCTGCACTTTAGAGCTGTTGTAAACGTTCATTTTTGTTTTTTAGATAATACCAAACAACAAGTCTATACTTACCTGCTCTGTGTAATGGTTTTGCACAGAGCATCCTGATCCTCTTCTTCTGGGTTACCCCACCGACGCTCCAGACCCCTCCTCTACACCGAGTTCCCCCCACAGAAAGCCACTTTCCATGGAGGCACCGGTGCGGGCGCGTCCATTGACACAGAGAGCGGGGACTCGGCCCCACCCTGGCTCCCAAGTCACAGCTTTTGATTGACAGAAGCAGGAGCCAATGGCTTCTGCTGCTATCAATCTGTTCAATAAGCAGGGTTACAGCGGCTGGGGCCGCTGCACTCGTGCACATCGCTGAATTTGATCGGGCTCAGGTAACAAAGGGGGGGGGGGATCTGGTAGGGAGCTGCAGCACAGAAGGTTTTTCACCCTAAAGCATAGAAGGCTTTACAACCACTGTGAGATATGTTTAAAGTGGCCATGTCGCCAGAGAGTCATTTTTTCCCAAAGGTCCAAATATAAAAGAATTTTTATTTCTATACATTTCCAGCCGCCTTTGAATTGCAAAGTCACCACATCTCTGCTCCCCATCTGCTGTAAAGGTGAAAATACTTGTTCTTCAGACGGCCACTGTGGTTCCTCCTTCCAGCTCATACAGTGTGTCATGTACTAGAAGAACCATAGTGGCCGACAGGAGAGCAAATATTCTAATCTATACACCTGGAACTGGAGAATACAGTGGGACCTTGGATTATGAGCATAATCCGTTCCAGGAGAATGCTTGTAATCCAAAGTACTCGGAAATCAAAGCAAGTTTCCCCATTGAAGTCAATGAAAAAGAAAATGATTAGTTCCGCATTGACTTTAATGGCATGCAATACCGCATGCGGCCAGAGGCGGGGGCGCTGGAGAGCCTCGGAAACGGCCAAAAAGGCCAGAGGACACTCCGGCTGACCTCGGCAAACCTCGGAAAGACTTTTTTCCTGAGATTTGCCAAGGTCAGCCGAGCTGTCCTTGGGCCTTTTCGTGCATTTCCAAATGGGCCGATCGGCTGTGATCAGCGCCATTTGGCTTTGCTTGGCTTCGGCGCCCCCCCCACCTCAGGTCAAATGCGGTACTGCAGGCCCCATTAGCTTGAATTCTGCTGGTTTTGCGAGACAACACTCGCAAACTGAGTCAGAATTATATAAAAAAAGTTGCTCGTCTTTCAAAAAGCTCCTTAACTGAGTTACTCATAAACCAAGGTTCCACTGTACTTGCTTGGGGCCAGAGAAGCAGTCGCTTTTCAGGCGATACCAGAAAGTTAAGTTAATTTGTGTTCTTTTACAAGCGACCTATTTGGTAAAAGTGATCATCACAGGGTCACGTTAAAGTGGAAGTAAACCCTTCAATTTGATAGTTACAAAAAACAGCTGTCACATTTGCTTGTGCTCTCAACCAAACTGTCAAACCATCCAATGGCTGGTTTCATAGCAGGTCACATGTACAGCATTATGGCAGTTACAGATTAAACAGAGGTCAAGATGGCCGCTTCCTTGGCTGAAAACGATAGGAGGGTTTACTTCCACTTTAAGACTCATCTCTTTTTTAACATCTGAGTTGAGAGCCGCTGTTGGAAAATATTTAGTTGTTTGTGTTCCTGCTGGAGAAATATTTTGCTCACTTACTTGCAGTGGTGTCTGACTTCTATCAGACAGGAAGTAAGGAGAAATCTCCTTCACAGGGGAAAAAAAGGATATCAACCTGACAGAGGATCTAACTCTTTCCCATCTATTTAAAACAAAAGTTTAGTCTGGTGTTGGACCTTAAAGGGGTTTGTTTTTTATTTTCTAAATAGGTTCCTTTAAGCTAGTGCATTGATTTCCCTTCTAAATGTTTTTTTTTTCTTTGTTTTCTTTGTCTGAATTTCTCACTTCCTGTTCCTCCTCAGTAAGCTGTTCTGGCTTACTAACCCCCGGTCAGAACAGTTCGGATGATGGGGGCAAGCTTACTGAGGAGAAACAGGAAGTGAGAAATTCAGACAAAGAAAAAAAACATTTAGAAGGGAAATCAAAGGAAAAGGTAAGTGAACCAACAATGAAAATAAAAAACAAACCTTTACAACCCCTTTAGATCAAAATTTCAACAAGGTTTGCAAGAAATGTGTTCATATTTATTATTTGCACAAAACTGATGGGAGGTTTGCTGGGTCAGTTATAAAATGAGTTCATTATTCTTTTTGGGACAGTGTTTTACAGGCCTGTTCCCAGGACTAGGTTATTTAATGTCCTAGGCTTCATGCCCTCTGGTTTCATGTAAAAGCTTTTTATCATGATAGGAGAAAATCAGCGTTATAATCTAATCTAAGCTGCCTTTTTTCAACCAGTTGGGTGGGTTTAGCATAGGGTGACCAGACATCCCCGGTTTCAGGGGACAGTCCCCGGATTGAGGACACTGTCCCCGGACCAAGTCTGTCCCTGGTTTTGTCCCCGGATTGGATTTGAACGGGGGCTGGGGCAATTTCAATGACAGTCAGTTTAGAATAAAAAAAATAATAATTCTGAATTACACCGCTCTTTCTAGCTTAGGGGGGTGTATTTCTTTCCATTATCTGTGCCCCTTTCTGATGATCATGTGCTGGTCGGAGCGGAAGGAATATTTCTTCCGTTTCGGGTACATGCCCATTCAGCTCCGCTCGCTTGGCTTGGCCTAGCCATTCGCCTGCCTACTTATCTCCTTGCCTTTCCTTGCGGAGTGATCTTCCTCCGCTCCCCACCCAGTAGTAGCCGGGGGCCGGAGAGTAAGGCCCCATACACACGATAGAATCCATCCGCTGAAAAATCCCAGCGAATGGGTTTCAGCGGATAGATCCTATGGTGTGTACACTCCAGCGGATCTGTTTCCGCGGATATTTATCCCCTGGGATGGATTCCAGCAGATAAATATTTGCTGACATGCTAAACAAATCTATCCGCTGGAATCCATCCCAACGGATGGATCCGCTGGTCTGTATAGACTCACCGGATCCATCCGTCCGAAGGGATCCCCCGCATGCGTCGTAATGATTCGACGCATGCGTGGAATTCCTTATATGACAGCGTCGCGCACGTCGCCACGTCATAATCGCGGCGACAGCGCGACACGTCATCGCCAGAGGATTTCGGCGCGGATTTCAATGCGATGGTGAGTACACTCCATCGCATGGAAATCCGCACAAATCCTGGAGAGTATTTATCCGCGGAAACGGTCCGCTGGACCGTATTCGCGGATAAATCCTCTCGTGTGTATGGGGCCTTAGACTTGACAGGCTGTGAGGCTGGCGGCGGCGGTGATAGGCAGAGAGTCGCTGATTGCCGCCATTGCAAAATATGTCCCGGATTTCATTTAAAAAAATCTGGTCACCTTAGTTTAGCAGTGTTTGGAGTTTGAGTGCTTATTAATTTCATTGCCCAGAATTTGAATTCATTCTGTTCATTGAAACAAATAAACGCTCAAATGCTAAATGTGCCTAGTATTTTGGTGCGTTTAACAGCGTTTGTGCATGGATACATAGGGGTTGATTCACTACAGGCAAATAGACTGTGCATTTTGCAAAGTTGTCCTAGAGCTTAAATGAGGTAAAGCTTCACTTTGCAAAGAGAACCTAATCACGTGCAAGGAAGATTAAAAAAAAAAAACACATGCACATGATTGGATGATGGAAGTCAGCATAGCTTCTGCTTATTTACTGAGCTCTGGAACAACTGCACTTAAGAGTGCACAGCCTATTTGCCTTTAGTAAATTACCTCCATAGGATAATATTAGGGGAGTTAAAAAAAAACCCCACCTAGACCCACAAAGATGTGAATTTAACAGCAGCAGTGTGCACGGGGCCTTAGAGCAGAGGTCTCCAAACATTTCAGTACAAGGGCCACATCATATATTTTATAAATATTTGGAGGCTAAAAAAAGAAGTTAAATAGGTTGAAAAAAGACACTAGCCCATCTAGTACATCCGATTAAAAAAAAAACACAAAAGAAAACCTCCATATACACAATCCTATACCCACATTTGATCCAAAGGAAGGCCAAAAACCCCAATAAAGCATGATCCAATTCGCTCTAGTGGGGGGGGGGGGATTCCTTCTTGATTCCCCAGGAGGCAATCAAATATTACCTGGATCCACTAGGTCCCTATGAGAGTCCCCATCAGAGTTCCCTCCTCCGTCAGGTTCCCCATTAGAGTCCACCCTTACAACAGGATCGGAGTCCATAGACTCTACTGACCTTAATTCTCAATCAGTGCACATTGAGGGTATGCCACTGACCCTGGCTGGGGGCCAGATATAATTTTGTAGGCGGCTGGTAGTGGCCCACAGGCCGTAATTTGGGGGCCCCTATTTTACAGCATGTTATTAAAATAGGACCTGTGCAAAATGAATGGGGCTGCATGATTCATTTTTCCGAGTCAACCACCCCTTAACCACTTGCTGACTGCCTCATGCACTTATGCATCGGGAGAATGGCACGGGCAGGCAAAGCAACGTATATATACACGTTGCTTTGAATCTGCCACTAGCGGGCACGCGTGTCTGCCAGGTCTCCGTGACCATGCCTGTGGGACCCGTGGACTCGATGTCCACCGGTGTCCCGCGTTACGGGTCATGGAACAGCAGAACGAGGAAATGCCTTTGTGAACAAGGCATATCCCTGCCTAGTGACACAACACTGATTGTCTGCTCCCTCTCATCGGGAGCAGCGGTCAGTGACGTGTCACAGTAAGACATGCCCCCACACAGTTAGAATCACTCCCTAGGACACACTTAACCCCTTCCCCACCCCATACTGGTTTACCCCTTTCCTGCCAGTCACATTTATACAGTAATCAGTGCCTGATATAAGGTCGCAGTCACGATAAATCTCGCAGATCGCTGCCATAACTAGTAAAATAAATAAAAAAATAAATAAAACTATGCCCTATTTTGTAGGCGCTATAATTTTTGTGCAAACCAATCAATTTACACTTATTGCAGTTTGTTTTAGCAAAAATATGTAGAAGAATACGTATCGGCCTAAACTGAGAAAGAAATACATTTTTTTTTAAAAAAATTGGGGATATTTATTAGAGCAAAAAGTACAAAATATTGCTTTTTTTTTCAAAATTGTTGCTCTATTTTTGTTTATAGCGCACAAAATAAAAAATGCAGAGGTGACCACCAAAAGAAAGCTCTATTTCTGGAACAAAAGGATGTCAATTTTGTTTGGGAAACATGTCGCACGACCGCGCAATTGTCAGTTAAAGCAACACAGTGCCGAATCGCAAAAAGTGGCCCAGTCGTTTGACAGCCAAATCCTCCGGGGCTGAAGTGGTTAAAGTATTAATCTAGGAAAGCCTCCCTGAAATTGCACTACTGCCATCTTTGCAGTCCAGTCTTGCATGTTTCTAGCTTTGGGGGTCATAGATTACACAGGTACTCAGCAAACATTGCAGAAACTGATCTTGGGCAATATTCTGTCTACGATGCTACTCATTCATTTCAGCGCACAGGAAAGGTATGATAATCTTGTTTATTATCATTCATCATTTTGTTTCATGCTAATTAAAATCCCAATAAGAAAATAAATAGTGCATTGCTTTTTGGCAACCGTGGCTGGGAAGTTATTCTCCACATCCCTGCAGGGCAATGCATCTTCATAATGCTCTGAGCTTGTCATTATGCAGCATGTGTTCCTGCTCTTATCTCTGCCTGAAATATGCTTCCCTTCTGCAATTTGTTCATCCATTAACATATTTGAAAGTTTCTACGGTATCAGGTTCTTCCATCTCACTTCCAAGTGGAGCGTATTTTGTCTGCCTTAAGCTCGTTGTCTCACAAGTCATCATACCAGGCGTTCATCAGTGGGCACAACCTCGCCAAGGCCGATTCAGATTCCCAGCTAAGTGCTCCGGCACTTCTTGTAATTAAGGCAGATGTAAAACCAATCAATGCAACCTCAGATAAGTGTTAACATGTTAATGGTATTTCAAGTTTTAAATCTTTTTTTATATATCTGCAGTGTATTTATTAAGTAGCTGGTGATCCTACCATGTCCTTGTTCGGGCAATTCATGTTATGGGGTGACAACTGTCTCTCAATGGTGTTTCCTTGTCACTGTGCCTGGAGACTATAATTTGCAGCAGTGATGCTCACTATGCAGGCATTGTCCACCACCAATACTGAACAATAATGTGCAGGCAATGCTGTGAGGATTTCATCAAGAAAAGGCAGATCAAAATAGTGCAGCGCAAAAGATAAATGAATAAAGTCCATATACAGGTAATCATCCTTCCACATGGATAAGTGTTTAGGAGACCAACAAGTGTCACGGTGCATCCAGCCCCTTTATCACCACTATTTGCTCATCTCCTACATGCGACCCGCACATTCCCACAATTGGGGGTATTAATCCTTCACTGACCGATCTGTGGCCTAGACGATAATTCCTCTGTACATATAAATTAATAAAAGGACATCTAGTGCTCTGTCAGGGCACAGACCTTTTACGGTCTCTTTCCCTAGTTGGTCCTGGGTGGAATCGAACCCAGGATCTCTCCATTGAAGGTCCAGCTCTTTTGTCTCTGAGCCACTGCTCAGTTCTATTCTGTGTGCTGTCCATTGGAGCCTGGTTCTGAAACCTGTACTTCTGTGGACCAATCAGTGGCCAGTGCGGCCTATTTAAGCCAGCCCCTTCCTCCTTGCAAATTGCTGGTTCGTTGTCAGTGTTTGCTACTGGAAACCTTATCTGTGGATATCCTGTTTACCTGACCTTTGGCTTGCTCTCTGGATTGCTGCTCTCCTCAACCCTGTGACCCCGGCTTGAACTTTGGACTATCTGACTTCTCTACCCCTGACCTTGGCTTTGAACTTCGGATACCCTACCTGCTCCAACCCCTTGACCTCGGCTTGTTCTCTGGATTATTCTTCAGCCTTGTTCCTGTTTGAGCACCTTCTGTTTGGACTATTTCCTGTGTGCTTCTGAACAGCCTCCAGTGAGCTTCGGCTATCCAGTTCCCGGTCCACCTTGGATTCCCTCCTGCCACTGGCCTCTTGGTGCGTCCTTCCTTCTGTCTCAAACCCCAGCGGGTGGATCGCATCGAGTCGCAAAGGTGAGCCGCCCTTGGCATCTCGGCCTCGGTAAGTAACGTTCCTGACATTACGAACCAGCCTGATGTCCGAGGCCGACAGGGCACGCTCACCCTTTGAAGCCCTGTGTCAACAGGTGTCTGTATTGACTGATGCCGTTCAAAAACTGCAAGAAGGTAAGCCCTTACATAATGGACTGACCAATAACATGGAGTCCGCAGACTTGTACAAAATGCTCACCTCCCTGGCTCTGCAAGTCTCCAGCCTGAACCATACCATTCTGGAACTACAACAAGAAGTTCAAATATTTAAAGGGACAGCACGCCCAGCCCCGGAACCAGAATATTCTGAGCCATTTGTTGTCATGCCAGAGAAATTTGATGGTAACCGTGCATCCTTCTTGTGTTTTAAAACTGATTGTGAGCTGTTGTTTACACTTAAACCTAGGACCTATGCCACGGACTATGTTAAGGTTCGTGCTTCCATCAACTTACTAACAGGGCAAATCAAATCTTGGGCTCATCTGCTGTTGCAGGAAAAGAGTCCAGTCTTGGACAGCTGGGAGACGTTCATGTCTGCTCTGGACTCATACATTCCTGTCTCCAAGAAGACCAGCGCTCCCAGGTCTGCTCTCAGTTCACGTGGCCTACGTGTATCTAGGGACAGGAAGCCCCAGTACGGATATGACATCAAGCCAGTCCAGCGTGTGCCAAGTTATGAAGCTCTGTATGTGCCCAGCCATGAAGCTCCCCCACCACAAAGTCTTGACATTCCTGTGGGCGCACACACGCCTACCTTGGAGGATGAGGAACCCATGCAAATCGGGGCCATCCGGTCCAGCCTATCTAAGACAGAAAGAGAGCGGAGGAGAGGCTTTGGACTCTGTTTTTATTGTGGTGCTAGCGGGCACTTAATATCTCTCTGCCCAACTCGCCCACCTCGGCCAAAGCTTCTTCAAGTGGGTACTATTGGAAGTTTTTTCTATGCCTCAGAATCTGTACCTACCTCCCCAGTTCCAGTGTCTTCGGTTCCTGTGTCCCCAGTTCCAGTGTCTTCGGTTCCTGTGTCCCCGGTTCCTGTGTCTTCGGTTCCTGTGTCTTCGGTTCCTGTGTCTTCGGTTCCTGTGTCTTCGGTTCCTGTGTCTTCGGTTCCAGTGTCTTCGGTTCCAGTGTCTTCGGTTCCTGTGTCTTCGGTTCCTGTGTCTTCGGTTCCTGTGTCTTCGGTTCCTGTGTCTTCGGTTCCTGTGTCTTCGGTTCCTGTGTCTTCGGTTCCTGTGTCTTCGGTTCCTGTGTCTTCGGTTCCTGTGTCTTCGGTTCCTGTGTCTTCGGTTCCTGTGTCTTCGGTTCCTGTGTCCCCAGTTCCAGTGTCCCCAGTTGAAATTCCAGATCATATCTCCCCAAGTGAAGTTCTCCCTCCAGACTGCACATATGCCTCAAATGGTACTATGGTCCGTAAACAGGATCTGGAGATATTGGAACGAGCTTTACAAGCAAGGAGGGCGCCCCCTACCAGAACTTCAGGATCAAAAAAGCCAAAAAAGAAAAAGTGACAATCTACATGCTCCCCGTTTTATCCAAGCTTCCCATCAGGAGCTTCCGGAACTAACGGACAGGTTGGGCATCCGGAGTCCGCCCCTAGGGGGGGGGCACTGTCAGGGCACAGACCTTTTACGGTCTCTTTCCCTAGTTGGTCCTGGGTGGAATCGAACCCAGGATCTCTCCATTGAAGGTCCAGCTCTTTTGTCTCTGAGCCACTGCTCAGTTCTATTCTGTGTGCTGTCCATTGGAGCCTGGTTCTGAAACCTGTACTTCTGTGGACCAATCAGTGGCCAGTGCGGCCTATTTAAGCCAGCCCCTTCCTCCTTGCAAATTGCTGGTTCGTTGTCAGTGTTTGCTACTGGAAACCTTATCTGTGGATATCCTGTTTACCTGACCTTTGGCTTGCTCTCTGGATTGCTGCTCTCCTCAACCCTGTGACCCCGGCTTGAACTTTGGACTATCTGACTTCTCTACCCCTGACCTTGGCTTTGAACTTCGGATACCCTACCTGCTCCAACCCCTTGACCTCGGCTTGTTCTCTGGATTATTCTTCAGCCTTGTTCCTGTTTGAGCACCTTCTGTTTGGACTATTTCCTGTGTGCTTCTGAACAGCCTCCAGTGAGCTTCGGCTATCCAGTTCCCGGTCCACCTTGGATTCCCTCCTGCCACTGGACCCGGTGCCTCTTGGTGCGTCCTTCCTTCTGTCTCAAACCCCAGCGGGTGGATCGCATCGAGTCGCAAAGGTGAGCCGCCCTTGGCATCTCGGCCTCGGTAAGTAACGTTCCTGACATGCTCTCTGTATAAACTCACCATTTATTAAAAATAGAAAGAAAACTTACAAGTGTAGCACTTGTCATAAGTGCATATAACGAGTGTCAGCTTCTCACTGGTGGAAGTATTGCCCAAGGACGTAACGTGTATGGGGGAGGAGCTGCGTATGACGTCACCCGCGGCCATCTTTCAGATTGTACTGCTGTATCGAGCACTCGTTATATGCACTTGTGACAAAATATCTCAGAAAAAATGCACATTTACCCATGTAATACATAATCTATTTAAAGACCTTACAACATAGAAGCTAATCATTATATATTCCATGAAAAAACTAAGAGGGCTCCTTGAGATAACACAGGAAGTGTGCTGAAGACACAGGACAGCTCTGAATTTCTAACAGTTTTTTTTTTCTTTTATCAAATATAACAAAAAACTTCCAATTATATATTTAACAGATCAGCTTTTCTTATGTAGCACTACCCCCGAAGGAGCTGCTGGTTTGTTTTGGGTGGCATGTTACCTCATGGCTCCTCCGCCATATAGGGGTGTATGGTGCATATAGCAGTAATGGAATGTCCACGACAGGTGTCTTTTTCTGTGCTCTTTATTACCCAGCCGGGTAAAAACAATAAAACTTGTGGTGAAGAGTAGAGGTGAAGCAGATTCAGGCGTAACAGTAGGGAAACAGTCCTGCTTCCAACAACACTTAGGGCCTGATTTACCAAGCCTTTACTCCATGACTCATGGAGTAAAAGCAGGAGTAGCAGCCGTTTGGCCATTTACTAAAGAAATACGCTGCTAGTGCAGTGTATTTCCCTAGTTACTAATGTGCTCCGTGCGCCCAGGAGAGGGTGCATTGTGCACCAGTACAGACCTGGCGCACGGCACATTAAACTGTAAATTGCGGGGGTTCGGGCGGGAGTTTATTAGGGGGGGAGGTGGGGGGATGCAGGGGAAGTGAAGTGACATGTGTTTTGAAGTCTTTGGCGGGCCGAATTGAAAGGGAAAGTGTTTTTTGAAAACAGATCCCCGTACGCTTGCACAGTGCGCCTGAACCTCGGGAGGTTCATTTGCATACTGGGCATGCGCAGAGAGAAAAGTCAGGGATTCCCGTGCGCCTTGTCAGTACGCCGTGAAAATCTTGGTAAATACCAAGCGGCGTACCCGTGAATGCGCTGCGTGACGCGGCGCACAGGAATCTCCGAGCTGTTTTCAGCCCTGAAGGGGAACTCCGCGCCAAATTTCAAACTTGAAATCGGCGCGGGTCCCCCTCCAGGGCTACATTAGGCTCTTAGGCTTGGTCCGGAACGTGAGGGGTTAAACCCGCGCCGATTCGGCGCGGGGGTCCCCCCCAGATCCAAACCAAGCCCTCATCCCAAGCATGCAGTCTGGCCCGGACAGGAATGGGGGCGGGGACGTCATGCCCAGGGAATGTGATGTCACATGAGTTGAGGTCACATGGTGGCATTACCCTATATAAGTCCATGCCCGCCGCTGACACGGCATGTCAGCGCAGAACCTCGTTGTGTCAACATCCAATGGAAGAGAAGGAAAGAAGGAAGAAGACAGCGGAGACAAGCCCTGTGCTCCCGGAGGAGACAGGCAGAAGAAGGAAGAGAGAAGAAAGAAGACGGAAGAAAGCCCTGGCTCCGCGGGGGAGCCAGGCAGAAGAGGGAGCAGAGAAGACAGAAGAGAAAAGACCGGTGAGTTGGCGCACCCCCGGCAGAAGACCAGGAAGACCGGAACCCTGGCGGAAGGCACCGGAAAGACCGGGGGATAGGCGCCATCCCCCGGCAGGAGACCCCGAAGTCCGGATGCCCCTCCCTAATGAAAAAGAGCTTAAATGGGGTGGGGGCATCCGGCGGAAGGCTCCGGAGAGGACCGAGGGATGGCGCCCTCCCCCGGCAGAAATCACCGAAGCCCAGGGTCCCGGCGGAAGATCGGGAGAGAAGAAACCCCCCCTTCTAAGAGAGCTAAAGAAGAAAGGGGGGGCTCCGGAGCAGATTAATAAAATATTTTATTCTGTGTGGTGTTTTATTTTACTTTACATTTCCCCCATGTGAATGGGTAGAGGTACGATGTACCCCATACTCATTCACATAGGGTGGGGGGCCGGAATCTGGGGACCCCTTTATTAAAGGGGTCTCTCAGATTCTGATAAGCCCTCCGCCCGCATATCCCGACAACCAACAGCCAGGGTTGTCGGGAAGAGGCTCTTGTCCCTATCGACATGGGGACAAGAGTGCTTTGGGATGGGGGGGCAGTGCCCCCCTCCCCCACAGCACACACTCCCCCATGTTGAGGGCATGTGGTCTGGTATGGCTCAGGAGGGGGGGGGCGCTCGCTCGTCCCCACCCCCATTCCTGTCTGACCAGACTGCGTGCCTGGGATAAGGGCTTGGTTTGGATCTTGGGGGGGGACCCCACGCTATTTTTTTTTGCGCGGGTTTAACCCCTTATGTTCCAGACCAAGCCTAAGAGCCTGGTATGCACCTGGAGGGAACCCACCTTATTTTTTTTTTGGGGGTCTGGAGTTCCCCTTCATGAACAGCGATCTGTCATTTACACATGTCAGTCCCACCCCCCCCTACAGTTAGAACACACCCAGGGAACATATTTAACCCCTCCCTCGCACCTAGTGTTAACCCCTTCCCTGCCAGTGGCATTTTTAGAGTAAGCAATGCATTTTTACAGCACTGATTGCTAGAAAAATGCCAATGGTTCCAAAAAAGTGTTCGATGTGTCCGCCATAATGTCGCAGTACCGATAAAAATCGCTGATCGCCCCAATAACTAGTTAAAACAAAAAAAAAAAATATTTTGTAGACGCTATAACTTTTGCAAAAACCAAACACTAAACGCTATTTGCGATTTTTTTGGAACCAAAAAGATGTAGAATACGTATCGGCCTAAACTGAGGGTTTTTTTATTTTTTAGAATATATATTTTTGGGGATATTTATTATAGCAAAAAGTAAAAATAATTTTTACATATGTGGGCGGGACTTACGCAAGTCCCGCCCACATATATAAACATCGTTCAAACCACACATGTGAGGTATTGACGCGTGCGTTAGAGCGAGAGCAATACTTTTACCACTAGACCTTCTTTGTAACTATAAACTGGTAACCTGGAAAAAAAAGAAAAAGGTCGCCTATGGGGATATTCACGGAATTCATTTTGGCCCCATTGCAGGAGTGTTTCCAATAGTAAAGCGTGACATGTAAGGTATCTATTTACTCAGTGTAACATCATCTTTCACATTATCCCCAAAAATTGGGCTCACTTTTGTGTTTTGTTAATTTTTAACCACTTGAGCCCGGACCATATTTCTGGTCAATGACCGGGCAAGTTTTTGTGATTCGGCACGGCGTCGCTTTAACTGACAATTGCGCAGTCGTGCGACGTGGCTCCCAAACAAAATTGGCAACCTTTTTTTCCCCACAAATAGATTATTAAATGTGCGTGTTTACTTCTGTCTTTAACACCTCCCCTTCAGGCTGGAAAGCATCAGATCAGGGGAAACAAAAAAAAAAAAAAGCTCTCATTCCATTGCAGCTTGGTTCCTACATGTGTGATGAACTGAGCATGCTCAAACACTTAGAAAAAAAATATCCTTTCTTTTTAAAAGGTGAAAAACACTCCTTGGATGCTCATAGAGCGTGGTTTGGGTTAATTGCAGGTGTGCCCAATTACAAGCTCACCCAAACTAGAGACTGCAATTTTGTCATGTGATTTCAATTGCTTCATTACTAGCACTGTTATAAAAAGCTTGGATCGATCAGTCCTCAGCTGCCCTCAGAAGGGGCAGGCTGGCAGAAATGCTGTTGCTAAACACAAATGTAGTTTGTTGCATGGGTTTTGTTTTATTTTGCCAATGGTTTTGGTTTATTTTTAAATGATGTTCACTTTGATGTATTTGTCTATGTGGCCTTATTGTATGAAAAATGTGTGAGGCTATGGTTATTTAGAATTTTGAAATGTATATTTGTTTGTGTTTGTTTGTTTGTCTTTTTTGCTTTCCTTGTTTTGTTGACCAATAAAAATTACTTTAAAATTGTTAAGTTTGTCTTTTGTTACTTTTTCATGCTACATATGTTGACAGCTGCAGCTGAAATCGGTTTGGGCCTAACAAATTATGTGTGTCTAAGCTTCTTTCCTGGTGTGTAATCATGAAATGTTTGCCATGTTTATTCTCCATGACTTTAAAGACAAAACTGGTAATTATTTTATTTTTTCTGCAGTGGTCCTCAGCCCTCAAGTACCCCCGACAGGACATGTTTTGTGGATTTCTCTTATCAAGAATTGCTGTCCAGACTGTATTTTAAAGCACATGTGCAAGATGAAGGAAAACCTGCAAACATGGCCTGTGGGGGGGGGGGGGGGGGGGGGGGTTTGCTATTGGTGGACAGGCTTAACGTGCTGATTTACAGCACTGTGCTTAAATCTAGCGCAAGGCAATCCTATTCAAATTGTGGGTGTTTGAGGGAAGCCAAGTGAGTGTTAGAACCCCTGCTTTGTTTTTTTTTATTTTTGTGTTGAGCTTTGTGTCCCTTTTCTTAAAATTGGCTTCACTTCCTGTCACACAGCTGAACAGGAAGTGAGGTTAAAACCCTACCAGTGTCATTTCTTGGGGACACAGGTCAATCTAACTAGTGTCCCCATTAAGCAAATTGCACTCCAGCACTGTTGTGTACACCCCAAATCATGGGTCTTCAAACTACAGCCCTCCAGTTGTTCAGGACTACAATTCCCATCATGCCTAGTCATGTCTGTGAATGTCAGTGCATTATAAGGCCTCATGGGATGTGTAGTTCTACAACAGCTGGAGGGCCGTAGTTTGAGGATCCCTGCCCCAAATGATTATTTAGTTTGGGGTTTAGTAAAGGCAAAGCCACTCTGCAGTACAAGCATAGTTGCTGAAAATCAGAGAGGAAGCACTGATGGTTTTAACATCCAATCCTGTAGAAGCAAAGTTGTTTTGTTCCTTGCTTTGCACTTGTAGGAGTGGATTTGCCTTTAGTAAATGGACCCCAAAGGGGTGTACACAGCAAAATGCTAGAGTGCAATTTACATAATGGGAAACTATTTAGATTGATCTCTGTGTCCCCAAGAAAAGATATTAGTAAGGTTTTACCCTCACTTCCTGTTTGGCTATGTGACAGGAAGTGAGTGAATTAGAAAGGGTGAAGACACCTCACAAATGTTGTCACTATCAGGGGTGCAGACATCCCCAAAAAAATTAGCAGATAATACTTATTTGCAAATTAATAATTTTTTAGTTAACATTGGGTGGGGTGCTCTAACACACACATTCCTACATATTAGCAACGCTCTATCCTGGCTTATTGGCATGGTTATATTTTCTTAGGGCTCTCAATAAAACTCTATGAAATTTGTGCTTAAACTAGAACCAGGGGCGGACTGACAACTCATGGGGCCCCTGGGCAATAGAAGATTATGGGGCCCCTCTGGCTTACAGATGACCACCACGCCAGGAGGTAGTGCAGAGGCGGGCAGCTAAAATCTTGTGATATTCACATTAAAAGCATGTCATTTTCGAACATATCAGGGACAGATCTAAAAAAAACACAGATTTTTACATACTGTCCCTGGTTTTACTGAGCCTGGCAACCTGGCAACCCTAGTGGCATGGGGCCCTCGGGCAGTGCCCGAGTGACTCAATGGTCAGTCCGCCTCTGACAAGAACTATAATCAACAAGTTTTATTTACTTTAATTTTGGATAGAGTGAGGGAGGGTTATAGGCCCTGTCAGTTTATTTTGTATTATCTGTGTCCAATTGGGGAGATTTGCCTTCACTTCCTGCCCCATAGCCAAACAGGAAGTGAGAGAAAAACTATGCAAATTAACCACTTCCCGCCCAGCCTATGGCCGATTTACGTCCGGGAAGTGGTTACACAATCCTGACAGGACGTCCTGCAGGATTTCATGCCGCGCGCGCCTGTGGGGGCACGCAGCGCGGCGATCGGTGATGCGGGGTGTCAGTCTGACACCCTGCATCTCCGATCTCGGTAAAGAGTCTCTCACGGAGACGGAGACTCTTTACCACGTGATCAGCCGTGTCCAATCACGGCTGATCACGATGTAAACAGGAAGAGCCATCGATGGCTCTTCCTCACTCGCGTCTGACAGACGCGAGTATAGGAGAGCCGATCGGCGGCTCTCCTGACAGGGGGCGTTCGCGCTGATTGTTTATCAGCGCAGCCCCCCCTCGGATCACCACACTGGACCACCAGGGATGCCCACCCTGGACCACCAGGGTGTGCAAAAAATAAAAAAATATAGGAAAAAAAAACAAAAAGCATTAAAAAAAAAGAAAAAATATGCCAATCAGTGCCCACAAATGGGCACTGACTGGCAACCTGGGAAAATCAGTGCCACCCCACAGTGTCCATCAGTGCCACCCCACAGTGCCCATCCATGCACAGTGCCCACCTATCAGTGCCCACCTGTGCCACCCATAAGTATCCATCAGTGCCACCCATAAGTGCCGCCCATAAGTATCCATCAGTGCCACCCATAAGTGCCACCCATGAGTGCCCATCTGTGCCACCCATGAGTGCCCATCTGTGCCGCCCATGAGTGCCCATCAGTGCCGCCTTTGAGTGCCCATCAGTGCCGCATAGCAGCGCCGCCAATCAATGCCACCTCATCTGTGCCCGTCAGTACTACCTCATCGATGTCCATCAGTGCCATCTCATCGGTGCCCATCAGTGCCGCCATATCAGTGCCCGTAATTGAAAGAGAAAAACTTATTTACAAAAAAATTAACCTAAAAAAAATAAAAACGTTTTTTTGTTTCAAAATTTGCAGTCTTTTTTTAGTTGTTGCGCCAAAAAAAATCGCAGAGGTGATCAAATAACAACAAAAGAAAGCTCTATTTGTGGGGGAAAAAGGACGCCAATTTTGTTGGGGTACAGTGTTGTATGACCGCGCAATTGCCATTCAAAGTGCGACAGTGTTGAAAGCTGAAAATTGGCTTGGGCGGGAAGGTGCGTAAGTGCCTGGTATGGAAGTGGTTAAGGGAATCCAGTGCCCCCCAGAACTAGTGTGTGGGTCCCCTGAAAATTCCTGGGCGGGTCATACAAAAACAGGGTGTGGCTTTGACAGGAAGGGGTGGGTCATTTTTCTATTAGGAGGTGCAGATATGTAGTCAGGCCTAGGGCAGAACAAAACCTAAATATACTACTGCATATTAGGGCTTATTTAGACCGGATCCGATTTACAGCGTGTTTTTATATTGTGGGAGGAAACCCACGCAGGCACAGGGAGAACATGCAAACTCTATGCAGATGCTGTCACGGGCGGGATTCGAACCAACGACTCTTTTGCTGCTAGGTCAAAGTGCTATACACTACACCACTGTGCAGAACGAACATGATTGCAGCTGAAAGCATGAGAACTTTTTTTTTTTTTTTTCAATACCATGCTTTCCAGCCTTATTGACCCCGCCTCTCTCCATAAAGAGGACCTGTCACACACTAGTCCTATTACAAGGGATGTTTACATTCCTTGTAATAGGAAGAAAAGTGATCCAAAATCAAAAAAAGTGTCAAAAAAGTGCAAGAATAAAAATATGAGGTAAAAAAAACAAACAAATAAATAAAATAACGCCCCTGTCCCTTGAAGCTCGCACTCAGAAGCAAATATGCATGTAAGTCCCGCCCACATATGTAAACACCATTCAAACCACACATGTGAGGTATTGACGCGTGCGTTAGAGCGAGAGCAATAATTCTAGCCCTAGACCTCCTTTGTAACTCTGAACTGGTCACCTGTAAAAAAAAAAACAAGCATCGCCTATGGATATTTTTATGTCCCGAAGTTTGGCGCCATTCCATGAGTGTGTACAATATTAAAGCGTGACAAATTAGGTATCTATTTACTCGGTGTAACATCATCTTTAACATTATCCATAAAAATTGGGCTAACTTTACTTTTTTTTTTTTTTTAATTCATGAACCGTGTTTTTTTTTGGGGCCAAAAAAAAGGCGTTTGAAAAATTATTGCGCAAATACCGTTGGAAATCAAATAAAAAATGACCGCTAACTTTATTCCCTAGGGTGTCTGCTAAAAAATTATATATAATGTTTGGGGGTCCTGATTAATTTCCCAGGAACAAAATATAATTTTTACATGAAGGAGAGAAGTGCCAGAATAGGCGCGGTATGGAAGTGGTTAAAGTGAAATAATAAAAGTGAAATATTCCTTTAAATTTCATACAGGGGGGGAGGGGGGGTACACGCATGTTTCCCGTGCTTAGAACTGTCCCTGTACAAGATGTCATTTCTGAAGTGAAACAAAAAAAAGGAAGTTTAAAGTACTCATGGCTATAAAGAATACAGTCATTGCTCATTAAAAAAGAAAAAAAAAAAAAAAAAAAAAGGGGGTCCCTCCAAATTAAATTACCAGGCCCTTCAGGTCTGGAATGGATATTAAGGGGAACCCCGCCGTAAAACCCCCCCAAAAAATGGCGTGGGGTCCCCCCAAATATCCATACCAGACCCTTCAGGTCTGGTGTCGATTTTAAGGGGAACTCCACCCCAAATTGAAAAAAAAAATGGCGTGGAGTCCCCCTAAAAATCCACACCAGACCCTTATCCGAGCACGTTGACCTGGCCGGCCGCAGAAAAGAGGGGGGGACAGAGTGCGGCCCCCCCCTCTCCTGAACCGCACCAGGCCACATGCCCTCAACATGGGGAGGATGTCCCCATGTTGATGGGGACAAGGGCCTCATCCCCACAACCCTTGCCCGGTGGTTGTGGGGGTCTGCGGGCGGGGGGCTTATCAGAATCTGGAAGACCCCTTTAACAAAGAGGACCCCCAGATCCTGGCCCCCCCCCATGTGAAATGGTAATGGGGTACATTGTACCTCTACCATTTCACCCCCAAAAAAATGTCAAAGTGTTAAAAATGACAGTAGCCGGTTTTTGACAAATCTTTTAATAAAATCTTCTTTTCTTCTTTCCTTCGGGTTTCTTCCGCTGCTTCTTTCTTGGGTCTTCTCGTCCATATCTTGCCCGACGTGTTCTTCTATCTTCTCCGTCCGTCCTTCAGCCTTGTGGTCCCGCATCTTGCCCGTTGTCTTGTCCTGTCTTCTTCTCCGTCCGTCCGCCAGCCTCCTCGTCCGCATCTTGTGTCTTCTGCGGTCTTCTTCTCGGTCCGCCAGCCTTCTCGTCCCCGGACCCAGCGTTTGAATTTGATTTGGCCGCCGTGTTCCCGCTCCTGGGACCCGCCCCCCTCTGACGCCACAAGTAAACTCCTTAGAAGGTCATGTGCGTCAGAGGGGGGCGGGGTCACATGAGTGTGACACGACGGGAACTTCTTCTCCGGGCGGCGCGATTGAAATTGAATTCCCCCACTGTGTGATGCTCTGTGACCCCCGCCCCCCTCTGACGCACATTCGCACCTTCTAAGGAGTTTACTTGTTGCGTCAGAGGGGGGCGGGTCCCAGGAGCGGGAACACGGCGGCCAAATCAAATTCAAACGCTGGGTCCGGGGACGAGAAGGCTGGCGGACCGAGAAGAAGACCGGAGAAGACACAAGATGCGGACGAGGAGGCTGGCGGACGGACGGAGAAGAAGACAGGACAAGACAACGGGCAAGATGCGGGACCACAAGGCTGAAGGACGGACGGAGAAGATAGAAGAACACGTCGGGCAAGATATGGACGAGAAGACCCAAGAAAGAAGCAGCGGAAGAAACCCGAAGGAAAGAAGAAAAGAAGATTTTATTAAAAGATTTGTCAAAAACCGGCTACTGTCATTTTTAACACTTTGACATTTTTTTGGGGTGAAATGGTAGAGGTACAATGTACCCCATTACCATTTCACATAGGGGGGGGCCAGGATCTGGGGGTCCCCTTTGTTAAAGGGGTCTTCCAGATTCTGATAAGCCCCCCGCCCGCAGACCCCCACAACCACCGGGCAAGGGTTGTGGGGATGAGGCCCTTGTCCCCATCAACATGGGGACATCCTCCCCATGTTGAGGGCATGTGGCCTGGTGCGGTTCAGGAGAGGGGGGGCCGCACTCTGTCCCCCCCTCTTTTCTGCGGCCGGCCAGGTCAACGTGCTCGGATAAGGGTCTGGTGTGGATTTTTAGGGGGACTCCACGCCATTTTTTTTTCAATTTGGGGTGGAGTTCCCCTTAAAATCCACACCAGACCTGAAGGGCCTGGAATGGATATTTGTCGGGAACCGCACGTCTTTTTTTTTTTTTTGTTTTTTACGGCGGGGTTCCCCTTAATATCCATTCCAGACCTGAAGGGCCTGGTAATTTAATTTGGGGGAACCCCTACACATTTTTTTGTTTGTTTTATGAATGAATCCCTTTAGAATTGTCAGAGCCGACAATTCATTATAGCCGCGTGTGAATTTTTAAATGACTTTTTTCCTTCTGAATGTCACTTTGTGCAGGGGGAGTTCTAAGTGCGGGAAAAATGCGCTATTTCACATGCTGACATTACACCCCCCCTAGGTACGAAATTTAAAGGAATATTTCACTTTTATTGTTTCACTTTAAGAAATATTAATTTCACTGCTCCCGAAAAAACAGCCGTTTTAAAAAATAAAAAAAGCATTGATACATGTTCCCTGGGACAGGACTGAGGTCCCCAAACACTTTTTAGGACAAAACTTGCAGATTAGCCTTTAAAATGAACACTTTTGATTTCTCCCATAGACTTCTATAGGGAGTTCGGCGCGGCTTTACATATTAGTTTCAATGCGCCGGCTGCTACGCTGGTTCATGCGCCCAATTAAGCCTCCACCCGGAGTACTAATTAACGCATGAACCAGCGCAGCGCACAGAGCATAGTAAATCAGGCCCTTAGTCTTCTTCGCCACTCCAGCCGGAGTGGGTATAGCATACCTGGACAGGCCTCTCTCACTGACCTGGCAGCCAGAGTATTACTCGGAACTTAGAGGGAAAGTCTCTGCCTCAGACCTTCCTTAGGATTGAAATAGCGGAGATAATCCTCCTCAAAAGACTTTGGCCTGGATCTCCTTCAGTTTGCAGGTTACCGAATGATAGGTGACCAACGTCCAACCTCTCAGTACCCGGTTACCTTGATCCCTGGTGGATTGTCGAGACCCTATTGGATCGCCAGCCTCTCTTGTCTCTCCTCAGATGGACTCCCCACCGAACAGCTTCCTCTCACTGGGAACACGCTAGGGATCTTCTCAGGATTGGGGACCCAGTCGATTACTGGGGCCCAGCCACAGCTTTAAATGTTCTGAACCAACGTGGTCCCGGAACCAGGAACACCGCGTGGCACGCACACCCCGGCCTGGAAGGCCATTTCTCCGGGGCGGCGTGATGCAGTCACCCTAGACCAATGGCGTCTGTCTCATAAATACCCTCCCCTAGCATGCACAGCGAGGAAAACCCCTCCTGATAGGCTGCTGGGGAAAAGCACCCAAACCTCGACTCCACTGCAGCCACCTGTCGTCCTGGGGTGGAAACAGCAACCCAATAACTACAGAATGAGCCCACAGTCAGCCAAGTTGAGACAGAGACCCAAATTTGAACAAATCAGCTGAGCCAGAGCTAATTAACTCTCTGACCCCCTCTAAATTTAACTTAGCACCGGTACTTAGAAGTAACCAGACGCGACACTTATTTTTAGTGTTTACATATACTTTAGCAGATAACCAAACATAGTAAATTTGCAGGTATGCATGCGGGGTTGTCCTGCAAAAAAATTATACAGCTGGTGAAGTGTAATTGCCTAGGCTCCTACATGATTCCAGTTTTTGACAGGTATCCTGTCCCCACTTCCGCCGAACCTTGCCGTGGAGAGGTACGTCAGAGGTTCGGCCTTCTTCTCCTCTGCCCCTGGGCCAGTAAGAGAGCCCAGCACAGTAGGGACCTGGCCGTAAAGCCACATTGCTTCACTGCCAGGTACCCCTACCGGCAATGGCGGTAGCCGCACCCGACAGCTGATTGAAACATTGGCTGCGACTAGACTGGACAGGTAATTGTCCTAATATTAAAAGTCAGCAGCTACAGTATGTGTAGCTGTTGGCTTTTTATTTTTGGAGGGGAGGGGGGAACTCTGACATACTGACCCATTTTGCAGGTATAGCTATGTAAAACATTAAAAATAAGTGCATACGCCTTTTAAAAAAATATGCACCAGTTCTGAACCACACAGACACACGATTTCTGTCATTTATGCATTAATTTTTGCCAACCTCAATCCGGTTGATGACTTGACTTGTCGAAAATGGGAAAGAGATCTTGGTATATGTCTTTCTAGAAATGATTGGGAACATATTTTCAGACACATTCACAAAGGTTCTTTATATGTACTAACACAAGAAAATGGTTTTAAATTATATTTCAGATGGTATAAAACTTCAGACATGATTCATAAATGTAATCCCGACACGAGTCCTCTTTGTTGGAGATGTTCTACTGCCAATCCTTCATATCTGGTGGAATTGCCCCCAAATACAATGGAAGTACATAACATGATTTCACGCATAACAGAATACAAACTTGACTATAATCCTGCATTATACTTATTACACCACACATCCTTACCTATTTCAACTTACAAAAAGTCTCTTATATTACATCTTACCAATGCTGCAAAATTATGTATACCTATACACTGGAAAAACAAATCACCTCCAAGTATCTCTGAATGGATTAAAAAAATCCAAAATATTGCGGAAATGGAGGGACTTATACAACAGGCCAATGACTCACCTTTTAAATTTCATAACATTTGGGCCAATTGGATAAAATTTACTAATTCTTCAGAATTCAATACTCTGTATTCTACTACTGGGGACAGTAACTTAATTACATTTCTCCTCTTATCCTTCTTGATTAATTTTCTTCCCTTTTATTTACCCCTTTTTCTTTTTTAATCCTATTACGTTTATTGTATACAATTTATTATAACCAATTTTAATTACCTTACTTTATTTGTGTTACTTGAATCTGCTTCCATTATTCTATGTACTCTATGAATTGTTTTAAAATGTTTTTAATACACTTCTAATTTGTGTATATTATTCTATTTATTGATCATTTCCTACAAAATGTACTGTATTACATTGTTTATATCATTTCTTTGTGATAAATTACCAATAAAAATATTGAAACATAAAAATAAGTGTATATACTGTTTAAAATCCAGTAATACCCTGCTCTGCACATGCTCAGTTGCTCTCCATTTTTAGACAATGCTGAGTTTGTGGAGGCTGATCTGTTGAAAGCAGAATTAAACCCTCCTATCCTTTACAGCCAAGGAAGCCGCTTCTGTTTGATCAGCAACTGCCATGGTGCTGCACATGTGATCAGTTATGACACCAGCCATTTGATAGTTTGATAGTTTGGTTGAGGACACAATCAAATGTGACAGTTTGTATTTCCAGCATTCCAGAAATGGAACTGTTTTTTTGAAACTGGTTAATCGATGGGTTTAGTTCCTAGCTATGACTTAAGCCTCGTACACACGACCGATTTTTTTTTTGCCGAGGAAACCGGTCGTGTGTACACTTTTCGACGAGGAAACTGTCGAGGATCTCGTCGAGCCAAAAAAAGAGCATGTCTTCTTTTTCCTCGACGGGAATGGAGAAATTTGGCTTGCCGAGATCCTCGACAGCCTAAGGCCTTGTGCACACGGTCGGACCAAACCGATGAGACTGGTCCATCGGTTCGTTTTCAGCGGTTCACCTCTGAAGTGGCCTGACGGCCTGATATGTGTACACACCATCAGTCCAAAATCGGAGCGGGTCAGAACGCGGTGACGTAAAACACACGACATGCTGAATAAAACGAAGTTCAATGCTTCCAAGCATGCGTCGACTTGATTCTGAGCATGCGCGGGTTTTGAACCGATGCTTTTCTGTACTAACCATCGGTTTGGTCCGATCGCCCAGCGGTCCAGCGGTTCGGTTTTGAAGCATTTTTAGAAATTTTGGACTGAAGGAAACCAGACCGCTAGCCTATACACACGGTCGGTTTGGTCCGATGAAACTGAACTTCGGTTCATTCTCAGCGGACCAAACCGACCGTGTGTACGAGGCCTAACAAGGAACTCGACAAGCAAAACTATGTGTTTCGCCCGTCGAGTTTCTCGGTCGTGTGTACGAGGCTTCACTGTTTTTTATGGGCTCTGGGCTTCAGCAAAATGCCAGTCTTCAGCTAGAAGAAACAGGAGCAATGCTGGAGGCAATTTACAGCACATTCTAATTTCGGTAGCATAATTATTAATGTAGAATCAATGTTCCTTGCTAAAGAAAATTATTTTGTATCAAGTTGTTATGGGTAAAGTTCCACTTACACTATATAAAAATGCCTAAAGCAGAAGTAAATCCTTCTATCCTTTTCAGACAAGAAAGCTGCCATCTTGGCCTCTGTTGGATCTGCAACTGCCATGATGCTTTACATGTGATCATTTATGACACCAGCAATTTGATGGCTAGACAGTTTGGTTAACAGCACAAATACATGTGACAGTTAGCCTTCCCAGCAAGGCAGGTATGTAACTGATTTAAAAATGTTAAGTCGATGGGTTTGGTTCAGCTTTAACTTTTTCAAATAAGACATTCTGGGTTGGTCTTCCCTGGCTTTGTTGTGGGTTGGCAGGTCAAATGCCCTTAAAACTGACACTTTACCTAACCTGCTCTTTTTCTTTCCAAACTGTTCTTATTTCTCTCCTGCAAATTGTCTTGCAGAAAATTCAGCATGTGGCTAATAAGCAGGGATGAGCTTTATGTTCGAGTCGAACATTAATTCAACTCAAACATTGGCTGTTTGCCCGTTTGGCGAACAGCGAACAATTTGGGGTGTTTGCGGCAAATTCGAAAAGCCGCGGAACACCCTTTAAAAGTCTATAGGAGAAATCCAAAGTGTTAATTTTAAAGGTTAATGTGCAAGTTATTGTCATAAAAAGTGTTTGGGGACCTCGGTCCTGCCCCAGGGGACATGTATCAATGCAAAAAAAAAAAAGAAGTGATTTTAATAATGCTTAAAATGAAACAATAAAAGTGAAATATTCCTTTAAATTTCATACCTGGGGGTGTCTAAAGTATGCCTGTAAAGTATGCCTGTAAAGTATTGCATGTTTCCTGTGTTTAGAACTGTCCCTGCACAAAATGTCATTTCTAAAAGGAAAAAAGTAATTTAAAACTACTCGCGGCTATTCATGAATTGTCGGTCCCGGCAATACAGAGAAAAGTAATTGAAAAAAAATAACAGGGGTCCCCCCCAGTCCATTACCAGGTCCTTTGGGTCCGGTATGAATATTAAGGGGAACCCCTGACATTTTTTTCAATTACTTTTATCTGTATTGCCGGGACCCGACAATTCACTAATAGCGCGAGTAGTTTTAAATTACTTTTTTTCTTTCAAAAAATACATTCTGTGCAGGGAACCAAAGTTAAATGTAGCGGGGTATCGCCCTTTCTGATGAGATACAAAAGACTACCATTGCTGATCGTGAAGGATCTCCCTCCTGTGGCCGAGTTGGGTTAGAGCCACCTGTTGTATACAATTCATCCTGGTACCGCAGTGAAGGTTGGGCAATTGAGTTCAGAAGGAGAAGAGACTCCATTTGCCCTGGCCTGTAATGAACTACATTACCCAGAGAGCAGCTGGGTTACCCCAAGATGCTTTGCCTTCTGCACCACCTGCTAAGGGAGGTAATTTAAGGGAGAGGACGTGTCTGGTGCACTCTCCCGGGACCGCCTTTTCAACCCAGGAGGACACTGCCAGGAGTGTCTCCACGGGGAATAGGCCGCAGTTGAGGCCTACATACGCCCGGGTGGAGCGGCTTTGAGAAGGAAGGATGGAGTTTCTGCCGGAGTCATCGGACGAGATCCCAGTATCCCTGCGACCTGTCTGAAGACCGGAGACTGTTGACCGACCAAACAGTGTGCCGTAGAAGGACAAGGCCTGAACCAGTTGGGTGAGATGGGCACTTCCTGAAAGTACTGATTGTCTTGCGGAAGGTTGGATCGTGATATCCATCTTTGCGGTTTGACTATTCAGGAAACTTTTAACAATTTATTATTATCCTCTTTGGATTATAAATTGCTCTCTGCGCGCCACCGCATGCCAACGTACAATTTCACGAACTGTTAGCAGAAGACTGTATTGAAGTTTGGCCTGGGACGGCAGGCCATCCTAATTAGCTATAGCTATAGTACCCAAGGGTTATCTATTTAGAGTTGTATATTCACTATATTCATTGCATTGCTCGTTGACCGAGTAATCAGTTCTATTACTTTAATCAGTTCTACTATTCTATATGACATTGTAGCCTAGCTCACACTGACGCATTAATATTGTTATTGATATTGCAGGGATCTGCAAATAGAGTATCATGGTTGCTAATGTTCCTTTGTTTCTTCTTTAAGTAAAGCATCACTTTGGTTATCTTGAAGTTTGTGTGCAGCCTATCTTTCATATTGCAAGGCCCCTTCCATTTAAGGTAACCCCTTTTGTTTGCATAATCTTTTGTAGTGTAACGGGATATTGTGTTTCCCCACAAGCTACTGGGGTTCACAATTCCCTTATTACCAGGTGTGTCAAGGGAGGGTTTTGAGCCACTTTAAGGGGTTGATCACAGAGCGTAGACCCATAACAACCAGCAGCTCCTCCGGGGGTAGTGCTACAAAAAATAATGCGTGGGGTCCCCCAAATTCCATATCGGGCCCTTCAGGTCTGGTATGGATATTAAGGGGAACCCCGCATAATTAAAAAAACAAATGGCATGGGTTTCACCCAAAAATCCATACCAGACCCTTACCTGGCAGGCTGCAGGAAAAGAGGGGGAGACGAGAGGGCGCCCCCCTCCTGAACCGTACCAGGCCATATGCCCTCAACATGGGGAGGATGCTGTTTTCTGCTTTGGAAACCATGGGGAAGCTGCCGAAGACCACCGTCAGGCAGGTCACTCTTTCATGTCATGTGTGGCCCCGCCCTAAGTTATAAAAGAAATGTCACACGGCTCACGCGTCATTCGCCCAGGAGCCTTCTATGGAGGAGGCTGTATCATTTGTAGTGGCGGGTAGCGGCTTGTAGCGCTGGTCCGGGTCGTAGAAAGATGAACATCGCTGGAATTTTTTATTTTTTTTATTATTAAAGGACATGTCCTAAGCTGTCTGTGTGTTTTTAACCTTTTTTGACACTTTTTTTGCGAAATGGTAGAGGTACAATGTACCCCATTACAATTCACATAGGGGGGGGGGCAGAATCTGGGTGTCCCCTTTGTTAAAGGGGGCTTCCAGATTATGATAAGCCCCCTGCCCGCAGACCCCCACAACCACCAGGCAAGGGTTGTGGGGATGAGGCCCTTGTCCCCATCAACATGGGGACAAGGTGCTTTGGGGGTCACAGACACCCAAAGCATCCTCCCCATGTTGAGGGCATGTGGCCTGGTACGGTTCAGGAGGGGGGGCTCTCTCTTGTCCCCCCCTCTTTTCCTGTGGCCTGCCAGGTTGCGTGGTCGGATAAGGGTCTGTTATGGATTTTTGGGGGAACCCCACGCAATTTTTTTTATTACACAGGGTTCCCCCTAATATCCATACCAGACCTGAAGGGTCTGATATGGAATTTGGGGGGACCCCCACACATTTTTTTTTTAATTTTGGTTCCCTGCACAAAGTTTTATTTTTGAAAGAAAAAAAGTAATTTAAAACTACTTGCGCTATTAATGAATTGTCGGGTCCCGGCAATACAGATAAAAGTAATTGAAAAAAATGGCAGGGGGGGGGGGACCTTTTGTGCAGGGACAGTTCTAAAAACGAGAAACATGCGCTACTTTACAGGCATACTTTAGACACTCCCCAGGTATGAAATTTAAAGGAATATTTTACTTTTATTGTTTCACTTTTAGCATTATTGAAATCACTGCTCCTAAGAAAAAATGCAGTTTTTACAACTTTTGTTTGCATTGATACATGTCCCCTGGGGCAGGATCCGGGTCCCCAAACACTTTTCATGACAATAACTTGCATATTAGCCTTTAAAATTCGCACTTTTGATTTCTCACATTCAAGTCCCGTAGACTTTAACAGTGTTCAAATGTTCGTGTGAACGTTTGGTCTGTTCGCAAGTTCTGGATGCGAACCGAACCGAGGGGTGTTCGGCTCATCCCTACTAATAAGTATGGCACATTAGGCCCCTGAAATCAAACTTGCAGCCCCTACACATTGTAAAAAGCATAGAGCTGCTGGTCTCCCAAATTCTGCCCTAAAACAGTTGCTTTGGTCACATCTTACACTGGTTCCACCAAGAGGGTGATAAACAGTGGGTCACAATTGATTCTTTGACTGCTTTTCGTCGTCCCAAGGCCATTCTCTGGTGTTCTGAATAAGCATTTATTAAAACAGTGTTCTATCTTGACAATGGCCACAGTATGCTGTTTCTTTAAATTACTAATGATCCTCAGTCTCTACTCAATTCTGGACCCATTCACCTAGATAACCTAAAATTCTCTTCTGGTGTGTATGCACCCAAAATAGGCACATAGGACAGGGCCTTCTGACCCCATCTCAGGCATGTCTTAAGTGCACATTCCATTGTTTCCTCAGACGACCTCCAATATAGCTGTTCTGGCACAGCTAGTGTTTTGGTTTTTACAACACCTTAAGACCTCAGTCCCATGTACAATACCCACTTTCAAAATTGAAGACCCTATGCACTCAGTTCCAGCTCTCACAAAATAAAATTCTCCTACTATACCAGCTCTTTCTGACCCAAAATTAACATACTCCATTTCAATTCCAACATCAATGGGAACAGGACTGTCAAATATATTTCTTTGTGGAGAACTGGTATAAAGCTTTCACTCTTATGCCGCGTACACACAACAGTTTTTCATGATGAGAAAAATGACATTTTTTAAATTGATCATTAAAAACGATCGTGTGTAGGCTCCAGAGCATTTTTCTCGATGTGAAAAATGGGCATTAAAAATTTAGAACATGCTCTAATTTTTCTTGTTGTTTTTCACGTCGTCGTTTTTCACGACGTATGTAGGCTTTAACGACGGGAAAAAAACGTGCATGCTCAGGTGCAAGTTATGAGACAGGAGCACTCGTTCTGGTAAAACTAGCGTTTCTAATGGAGATAGCACATTCGTCACGCTGTAACAGACTGAAAAGCACGAAGACTGAAAAGCTTGAATCGTCTCTCACCAAACTGTTACTAACACGAAATCAGCAAAAGCAACCCAAAGGGTGGTGCCATCTGAATAGAATGTCCCCTTTAAAGGGTCGTGCAAGGCAGGCTTGACAAGAATCACGTCAAGATAAACGTTGTTTTCTTCCATGACATTAAAAACGGTTGTGTGTACGCGGCATTACACATACATTCCCATTTCCTGCAATGCTTAGGAGTGCAACCATAAATTAATCACCAGATGGTATTACACCCACCCCCCCAACTTCATAAGATTTTCCCCTCTATCCCAGACAGACACGGGCACTGCCCTAAAGAACAAGGTATGGTATTTAAATTCATGCAAGAAGGTGATGCCCCCTAATAAAGCATTTCTAAAAATAAAATAGGAGGTTTTGTCTTGTACCTCGTTCTGAAGCCAAAATGCTGAGAGGGCTCTCCTTGCGACTGAGCGCTCGATGAACACGACGCCCAAAGAAGCAGGGATTGCCGCCTGTGCCACAGATGAGAGATGCAGATGTTGAGATCTCTCTGCAGGTGGATACCAGTAGAGGTGAGCAGTAGGACCCAGGAGAGCTGATGGTTGTGCTCTCCTGCAGGAAGCAGGTTACAGTGGTAAGTGCAGCAGACATGATACAACAGGTAAGTACTGTAAGCTGGAGCAACAGGAGTAGTGCAGGTAGGTACAGCAGGCTGGGTACAACAGGTAGACAGCAAGGGGGATCACAGCAGATAGAGTAAAGCAGAAGGCGAAGTCAGGGATGGTTGCAGAGGTCAGTAAGCCAGTGGTCAGCAGACGTGAGATCAGAGATGTGGTCAGGCAAGTTGAAGTCATACACAGGACAGAAGACAAGAGTAAATCCGTGGGCAATCCGAGGTCAGAGCTGGGAGACAAGCAAGAGGAATCCAAGAGCAAGCCAGGTCGGTAACAGGTAATCAGAGCAAAGCAAGGGAACAGTCAGCAAGAAGCTGAAGACCAGTCAGCAATGCCCATGTACCACAGTCACTCTTTTAAAGGCCAGAGGGTGCCAGGATCTGTCGTGCATTGCGTGCACGACACGCACATGTGTGTGACATGGCGAACGTGCATTCCTGCGAAAACTGACGTGGTCATATTGAAAATTGGTCACTGTGCCAGGCCTACGGGCAACTATCCTTTGGCTAGACTCCTGACAGGTTTACTCTGAATGATACCTCATCAATATTCTTAATAGACCACAACTAACACTACTCCCTATCTTTCAAGGCCCTTTAAAGCTTAAAAAATTCACCCTGAGAATCCTCATAGCATCCAAACAGGTGATTCCAAAACACTGGAAATCTCAAGCACTCCTAAAAATATTAGTGGAGTGGGTTGAGGCTCTTAATGACATAATGAAAATGGAGCAGCTAGTGACATTCTGTAACATCCTTGATGCTACTTCTCTCATACAGACCCCGTTCTGTCCTGTTCAGACAGCTGTGCTTGGTTTTGCAGGTTACCCGCGTCACTTCCGGCGCGCGGGCATGTGCGTTCCACGCTGGAACGCGGAAGTGCGACCAGCGTCTTTCCCAATTTTCCCCGCGAATTCGCGGCTATTTAAACCCCCAGAGATGACGGCAGGGTGTTCCGTTATTTTGTCGGATACCTGCCGTCACCTTGGAACACCCTGGATACACGCTCCACCTCAGACACCTCCAGAGACCAGTCCTCATCTACAGCTAGCAGCGCTTGGACAGCACAGACCTCAGAGGACTTTTACCTGACATCCACTGATGCTTCTAACACATCTTCACTGCTGACAACCTCTATACAAACAGGATCTTAATCCCCATGGACTACTGCTCTCAGCAGAACCGCAAGTATCTTTGATAATCAATCTGTTTACCTGTCAGTACTGTCGCTAGTTGCTTATCCCCATGGACTACTGCTCTCAGCAGAACCTCAAGTATCTTGATATTTAATCTGATTATCTATCAACATTGTTACTAGTTACATTGGTGATTTCTGTGGTCTCACACTACTTATGTCTCATGATATTAATGGACTATACCTATATCTATGATCCACTCTAATGTGAAGTAACATTATAGTTTCTATCTATTGTGGATGTCTATGCACTAATATCAATATCTCAATACCCTCTTAATAGTCCACATAAAAGAGTATGCTCATTATTCTTTCCTCTTCAGCTTATGAGGTAATAAGCTAGTTTAAGTTGGTATCGGTTAAGAGGATATGATGATTTAACCCCAAACTTTCTAAACTAAATTGAGAGTGACCTGGTGGTTAGACCTGACAAGCCTCTGCAGCTGCGATCCATATACATTAAATAACATTCCACGGCAGTAAATAAAAACAATCCTTACATAATAACGGAACCCCTTAAATAAGAAAATTGTTGTAATGGAACCAGCAGAGCTTGCAAACCACCTTGTTGGACTTTCACAAAGAGTTGATAACCTTACAGCCACTATGAACGAACTTCGCCTAGAAAATGATACTTTGCGCAACCAAAATTTTGTCCAAGCTAGGGACAGGCCTGAGCCTAAGGTTTGCGTCCCAGAACCATTTTCAGGAGACCGAAAAATTTTCCGTCAGTTTATTAGCTCCTGTCGTCTCATGTTTGATTTGCGCCCACGAACCTATTATTCAGACAGGGTTCGCATTCTCACCCTTATCTCCTATTTAAAGGGAGAACCTAGGCTCTGGGCTGACGCATATCTGCTTGAACATGGTGAATTACTTGGAGCTTTCGAGACCTTTTTGGATGAGATGTCACTTCTATATGAAGATCCTAATAGGCAGCTAACAGCGGAAAATAATATTAGGAGCCTTAAACAAGGAAAGAGACCAGTGGAGGAGTTCATATCTGAATTTAAATGTTGGTGTAGAGAAACTCAGTGGACTGATATATCTTTACGAAACCAATTCAGACTTGGTTTGTCTGAATCCATGAAGGATGAGTTAGCACGTGTGGAACTCCCTGCAACTCTAGAAGAGCTGATGCATCTTTCACTCACCATAGACCGACGCCTCAGAGAGAGGAAGACTGAAAGAGGCAACACCTACTTACCTCCCCAATTCAGAAGGTTTAAATCACCACCAAAGGAGGTTCCCATGGAACTGGGAGCTGTCAAGGGCCCTCTGTCACAAGCTGAGAAACAGCGCCGTAGAGCTCATAATCTCTGTCTATATTGCGCAGCTCCAGATCACTTAGTCTCCACCTGCCCACTTCTAAGGAGGAACATTGAAGGTAACATATCTAATATATGTAAGACCATTCCACCTAGAAGTACCACTAATCGTTTCATTTATGTCTCCCTTACCTTACAGTGGGACCAAGATAGAATCACTATCAACGCAATGATCGACACCGGTGCCTGTGGCAACTTTATTGATTTAAATATTGTGAATGAAAATAAAATTCCCTGTGTGCTTAAACAAATTCCACTCTCTGTCACTTTTATTGATGGTTCTACCTCTTCTTCTGGCCCAATTTCCTCTCAGACTTCACCTCTACTGGTCACGTCTGGAAATAACCATACAGAGACTCTAGTTTTTGATGTTATCCCATCTCCAATATTCCCAATTGTTCTTGGTCTACCCTGGTTATTATGTCACCAACCAACTTTCCTTTGGTCTAACCACTCTCTCAATTTAAACTCCACCTTCTGTCAAAATAATTGTTACCCAACACATACCATTCTCTCCACAGATGTAAGCTGTAAAGACTTACCTGATTACATACAGGATTTTTTAGATGTATTCAGTAAAATTAACGCGGACATTCTTCCCCCTCATCGTATATACGACTGCCCTATAGATTTAAATCCAGACTGTCCAATCCCTACTGCTCGTATCTATCCGCTCTCACAACCAGAACTTGAACATCTTAAGGTCTACCTAGACGAAAATCTAAAGAAGGGCTTTATTAGACCTTCCACTTCACCAGCAAGTGCTGCCATGTTCTTTGTCAAAAACAAGGATGGATCTTTACGCCCTATCATTGACTACAGAGCCTTAAACACTATTACCATAAAGAATCGATACCCACTCCCTCTCATTCCGGAACTTATCGAACGTCTCCAAACTTCAAAAATTTTCACAAAACTAGATCTTAGAGGAGCCTACAACTTAATCAGGATTCGTCCAGGAGACGAATGGAAGACCGCTTTCAAAACCCGCTATGGACTCTATGAATACACTGTTATGCCATTTGGGTTGTGTAATGCACCAGCGACATTCCAATGGTTCATAAATGACATCTTTAGAGATTTGCTTGACATCTGTGTGGTAATATACCTGGACGATATATTGATTTATTCCGATTCAATTGAAGAACATATCAAACATGTTCGATGGGTTCTAGCTAGGCTTAGAACGCATTCTCTATATGCCAAGCTGGAGAAATGCGTTTTCGGCCAGTCTAGCATTTCATTCCTTGGGTACCAAATTACACCTGACGGTATCCAGATGGACCGCTCAAAGGTAGATTGTATCATTTCTTGGCCAATTCCTCAATCAAGGAAAGCTCTTCAACGCTTCCTTGGTTTTTCCAACTACTATCGTAAATTCATAAAAAACTTCTCAGCTATTGTCAAACCTTTAAGTGCCCTCACCAGCACCAAGACACCCTTTTCCTGGACTAAGGAAGCCCAGGAATCCTTTGACTCTCTTAAACTCTCCTATACTACAGCCCCAATTCTAGAACTACCTAACCCACAGTATCATTTCACCGTGGAAGTGGATGCCTCCCATTATGCATTAGGTGCTATTCTTTCGCAACGTCCAACCCTCTCCGAACCACTTCATCCTGTCGCATTTTACTCCAGGACCCTATCACCAGCGGAAAAAAATTATCCTATTGGAGAAAAGGAACTTCTTGCAATCAAAGACGCTCTACAAAACTGGAGACATTTATTAGAAGGTTCTACACACCCAATAACCATTCTCACGGATCACCGTAATTTACAACATCTAAAAACATGTAAGACACTCTCAGCCCGCCAAGTCAGATGGAGTCTTTTTTTTGACAGGTTTGATTTTTACATTTCCTACAGACCTGGTTCACAAAACGTGAAGGCTGACTCTCTTTCACGATTGCATGAGGATCAAAACACTGAGATTCCTCCACTCTCTGTTATTCCATCTAATAGATTCATTGGAGTTTACACCTCTTTCAGACAATTAATCTCACAATCACTCACTGCAGATACCACCTCTCTACCAAAGGATCTTACCAAATCTTCAGATGGTGTCTACACTTACAACAACAAAATCTATGTTCCTCCTAATTTACAACTCCTATTACTTAAACATCTTCATGATTCACCTTTAGCAGGTCACCCTGGGATCAACAAGACTACTCATCTTGTTAAGAGAGACTATTGGTGGCCCAACCTTTCTAAAATGATTTACGACTATGTGACGTCATGTGAGATTTGTGCTCGAAACAAGCATTCCAAGAAACCCCCATTTGGTCTACTTACCTCTATTCCAATACCTAAAAGACCATGGGATGTTTTGTCGATCGACTTTATAGTTGATTTGCCTAGATCAAACGGTGCCAATACCATCATGGTCACAGTAGATCTACTCACGAAGATGGCACATTTCATCCCCCTGAGGAAATTACCAACTTCCCTTGAGACAGCAAATGCTTTCATTTCCAATATCCTTAAAATTCATGGACTTCCCTCTCAAATAATCTCTGATCGTGGTTCCCAGTTCATTTCTAGATTTTGGAAGACCCTCTGTAAAAGTCTACAAATCGACCATCGAATGTCCACCGCCTACCATCCGCAAACCAACGGTCAAACAGAACGTCTCAATCAGATCCTTGAACAGTATCTAAGATGCTACTGTACACACCTACAAGACGATTGGTATCAATTACTTCCATTAGCCGAATTCTCATATAACAACTCAACCAGTTCTTCATCCAGATTCACACCTTTTTTTGCCAATTATGGTTTTCACCCAAACAGTTTACCAACCAGCTACCCCCCAAACGCTGTTCCAGCAGTTGATGATTACCTTTCTACTCTTAAAAATACTTTGACTACTCTACGTTCCAACTTGGAGATCGCTCAACAAAGACAAAAGAAAAATTATGATGCCCACAGGTCAACACCTCCTGAATATAAGGTTGGGGATTTGGTTTGGCTATCCACACGTAATCTTCATTTTAAATTACCCTCAAAGAAGTTAGGCACGCAATTCACGGGACCTTTCCAGATCACCCATTTGATTAACCCTAATGCTGTTAGATTGCTTCTACCCACAGATTGGAAAATACATTCGTCTTTCCATGTCTCTTTAATTAAACCTTATATTCCTAATCCATTCCCTAACAGGAAACCTTGCCCACCTCCACCTGTGGAAATACTTGGTCAGACTGAATACGAAGTTGAAAAGATCCTAGACTCTAGAAGACGTGCTTCTACCCTTCAATATTTGGTACGATGGAAGGGTTATGATCAAAACGATGATTCCTGGGAAAATTCCTCAGACATACATGCCCCTCGCTTAGTAAGACTCTTTCACCAAAGATACCCAGACCGACCATCTCCTTCTGGGAACACCCGTGGTGCCCCCTTGAGGAGGGGAGTATGTAACATCCTTGATGCTACTTCTCTCATACAGACCCCGTTCTGTCCTGTTCAGACAGCTGCGCTTGGTTTTGCAGGTTACCCGCGTCACTTCCGGTGCGCGGGCATGTGCGTTCCACGCTGGAACGCGGAAGTGCGACCAGCGTCTTTCCCAATTTTCCCCGCGAATTCGCGGCTATTTAAACCCCCAGAGATGACGGCAGGGTGTTCCGTTATTTTGTCGGATACCTGCCGTCACCTTGGAACACCCTGGATACACGCTCCACCTCAGACACCTCCAGAGACCAGTCCTCATCTACAGCTAGCAGCGCTTGGACAGCACAGACCTCAGAGGACTTTTACCTGACATCCACTGATGCTTCTAACACATCTTCACTGCTGACAACCTCTATACAAACAGGATCTTAATCCCCATGGACTACTGCTCTCAGCAGAACCGCAAGTATCTTTGATAATCAATCTGTTTACCTGTCAGTACTGTCGCTAGTTGCTTATCCCCATGGACTACTGCTCTCAGCAGAACCTCAAGTATCTTGATATTTAATCTGATTATCTATCAACATTGTTACTAGTTACATTGGTGATTTCTGTGGTCTCACACTACTTATGTCTCATGATATTAATGGACTATACCTATATCTATGATCCACTCTAATGTGAAGTAACATTATAGTTTCTATCTATTGTGGATGTCTATGCACTAATATCAATATCTCAATACCCTCTTAATAGTCCACATAAGAGTATGCTCATTATTCTTTCCTCTTCAGCTTATGAGGTAATAAGCTAGTTTAAGTTGGTATCGGTTAAGAGGATATGATGATTTAACCCCAAACTTTCTAAACTAAATTGAGAGTGACCTGGTGGTTAGACCTGACAAGCCTCTGCAGCTGCGATCCATATACATTAAATAACATTCCACGGCAGTAAATAAAAACAATCCTTACACATTCAATAAGGATAGAATAGAATACTTTCATAACATACCGGTATGTGTGGCCAGAATCCTATATAAAGACACTTTGAAATTTTGAGCCCACTTTGTTGTGGAAATTTAAACATGTATTTATTATGTATTGTCATAGTGTCACCCATGGTTGGTTATCCCTCAGCCCGCTCTAGAAAGCTGACTGGGGCAGACAGACTGGTCGAGATACACTTCCTGATTTGGAGAAGGGTGTTTGTGGAGGGGGGGTGTCGGCCGGCGAAAGGGCCCCTGTGTGATGCACAGATATTCGCCTTCTTGGTGCGTCCGCTCTGCAAACGCATTGTCAATTTAGCTGGTGTGCGCTCCTGTCATCTCTCAGTACCTGATCAATACTGTTTTGTGATGTGAGCATACACCTGCAGATAAGCTCCTCATCAGAAACTGTATCCTATTGTTATTATATTGCTGTATTGTTATTGAATAATTACTGTATTGTGGTGTTGTTGTATTATTTTGTTATTACTGTATGGAATCCCTGTTGGAGGGGTTTCCGTATATAGGCATCTGCTGGGTGGAGCTGACACCCTGTGACATCACTTCCTACTGGGCTTTTAATAAAACTGCCTGTGAGGGCGTCGGAAAACCAGGGATAGCTGGAGCTAGGATGATTTGAGAACAAGCTGATGGGTGATGGTGTCTTTTTGTATGGATGGTGAGTGAATCTATTTAGCTTAAATATGGATTATTTCATTGAGACGGATTCGGTGCTTAACCAGTTCCCGACCCCCGCATATACATATACGTCCACAATATGTCACGTACAGGCACATGGGCGTACATGTACGTCCTTGCCTATTAGCGGGTGGGGGGTCTGATCGGGACCCCCCCCGCTACATGCGGAGGTCGGGTCCGCTCGGGAAGCGATCCGGGACCACGGCGCGGCTATTTGTTTATAGCCGCTCCGTCGCGATCGCTCCCCGGAGCTGAAGAACGGGGAGAGCCGTATGTAAACACGGCTTCCCCGTGCTTCACTATGGCGGCGCATCGATCGCGTCATTCCCTTTATAGGGAAGACACGATCGATGACGTCATTCCTACAGCCACACCCCCCTACAGTTGTAAACACATACTAGGTGCACCCTAACTCCTACAGCGCCACCTGTGGTTAACTCCCAAACTGCAACTGTCATTTTCACAATAAAGAATGCAATTTAAATGCATTTTTTGCTGTGAAAATGACAATGGTCCCAAAAATGTGTCAAAAATGTCCGAAGTGTCCGCCATAATGTCGCAGTCACGAAAAAAATTGCTGATCGCCGCCATTAGTAGTAAAAAAAAAAAAAATTATAAAAATGCAATAAAACTATCCCCTATTTTGTAAACGCTATAAATTTTGCGCAAACCAATCGATAAACGCTTATTGCGATTTTTTTTACTAAAAATAGGTAGAAGAATACGTATCGGCCTAAACTGAGGAAAAAAAAATGTTTTTATATATGTTTTTGGGGGATATTTATTACAGCAAAAAGTAAAAAATATTGCCTTTTTTTTTTAAAATTGTCGCTCTATTTTTGTTTATAGCGCAAAAACTAAAAACCGCAGATGTGATCAAATACCACCAAAAGAAAGCTCTATTTGTGGGGGGAAAAAGGACGCCAATTTTGTTTGGGAGCCACGTCGCACGACCGCGCAATTGTCTGTTAAAGCGACGCAGTCCCGAACTGTAAAAACACCTTGGGTCTTTAGGCTGCATATTGGTCCGGGGCTTAACTGGTTAATAGCACAGGGCAAAATGGCGGTGTGCTCTGCATACAGCCCAGTTTTTGCCACGACAACTTCTAGACTTATTTTCTGTATTCACCATAAACCAGATGACACTGGTACTGCCCCTCAATGACACCACTTTTTCCATAACTTTTCTCTCCTCTGTCTCGATTTTTCAGTATCTTTCTACTATTTACTCTATTTTTCTATGCAAATATTACAGAACAAAACACAAGACACTTTTCCCCCATTTTTGAGATACTTAATATTTTTATAATAACAATATTTGGATTTATATCTCTCTGCAAATGTATGCTTTTATGGATTGTATGTCTGTTAGTCAAGACACCCTTTAAAATTATGGACAATCTCAAGGCACCCCATTCTAAAATGTAAAGAGTTATTCTAATAGTTTTACATAATGAATCAACATCTACACGCGTAGGACACTCAATGTTAGAGGTGTTTTATTCTTCCAAATGGAATACACTTTTGCACACTGGTACTCACTAGTATTCCAGTGTTTGTCTTCTTCCTCAGTTTTTCTCCTTCACTCAGCTAATGTGACCCCAGCGCTGACGTAGAGGGGCAGAGTAGGGTCAAACAAGAATGCTGTGTGGATGACCGACATTCTTCTTATAAATTGATGATGTAATTGGTAGTTAGGATGTCGAAGGCTAAAAGGTCATAATAATGCACAGTGAAAACCTGCGACTTGGTTTAACTAAAAGGCTGGTGGCTTGTATAAAATTTGTAGGCGTTTTGGCAAGTCATCCCTGAAGGGTGTGTTAGAGATTAATATCCGCCCAAGAGGTACAATCCCACATGCTTGCATGAACAGACTTATTTCATAACTTACAATGTACTACGACATGGTCATGTTTGTTCAACTGTCTTTGTACAAAAACTTATTTTAAGAAGAGTAACACAGACACCTTAAAGCACCATAAGACTTTGATATAAAAAACTAGGTATTTTTATCTTAGGAACTAAAGAATGAACCACTTGCCGACCGCTGCATGTCGGCAGAATGGCATGGGTGGGCAAATGGGCGTACCTGTATGTTCCTCCGTTATTGCAGGCTAGCGTGCGTGCGCACAACGCAGACAGTGCGCACACGCCGCAGTAGCATGCCCCGTGGGTCCCGTGGACTCGATGTCCACTGGTGGCCCGCGATCGTGGCAAGAAAAGAGATGCAGAAGGGGGAAATGCCCTATGTAAACAAGGCATTTCCCTGTTCTGCCTAGTGACATGACAGGGATCTACTGTTCTCTGTCATTGGGAGCAGTGATTTATGTCATGTCCTAGGTAGCCCATCCCCTACAGTTAGAACACACTGAGGGAACACAGTTAACCCCTTGATCGCCCCCTAGTGTTTAACCCCTTCCCTGCCAGTGACATTTATACAGTAATCAGTGGCTATTTTAAGCTCTGATTGTTGTATAAATGTCAACGGCCCCAAAATAGTGTAAAAAATGTCCAATCTGTCTGCTGTCTGCCGCAATGTCGCAGTCCCGATAAAAATTGCAGATCACTGCCATTAGTAGTAAAAAAAATATATAAAAATGTCATAAATCTATCCCCTATTTTGTAGACGCTATAACTTTTGCGCAAACCAAATAATATACGCTTATTGTGATTTTTTTTACCAAAAATATGTAGAATACATATTGGCCTAAACTGAGGAAAAATGTATTTATTTTTATTTTTTTGGGGACATTTATTAAAACAAAAAGTAAAATATATATATATTTTTTTCAAAATTGACTGTCTTTTTTGTTTTTAGTGCAAAAAATAAAAACTGTGGAGGTGATCAAATACCATGAAAAGAAAGCTCTATTTGTGGGAATAAAATAACGTTAGATTTGTTTGGGTACAGTGTTGTATGACCGCGTAATTGTCAGTTAAAGGGACGCAGTGCTGTATCGCAAAAAATGCTCTGGTCATTTAGGGGGTAAAATATTCCAGGGCTGAAGTGGTTAAGATCTCTAGTGATTTTTTTTTTATTAATATATAGAATTCCTGCAAGCCTCTGTAAATGAATGTTAATTTTAATGACAACTATGACTTTCTATGACTGACCCCAATGCCATTTCATTTAGTACAGTTATGTCAACAGTATTGGGTCTGTAGACAAACATTTCTAGAAGTGATAAAGGTTCTATTTCAGCAATATGCTTATTTTCATCCTGATCTTATAGCCTGTTTTCTGTGATTTTTTTTTGCATTTTGGCAGGTAAAACAGTTGATTGGATTACTTTAAATTGCATTTTATTAAATAAGGAAGAATTAAACTATTTATATGACTTTGCTTCCCATGTGATAAAGCCACACCATAGTTTATGCTCAGATAACAACTGATATGCATATATTTATGGCAGTTTATGTGATGTTACTGATCAAAGGTACAACCAAAACAAGCTGTTCTGTTTTTTCCCTCTTCATACCTGCATAGACAGGAAACTGTAAGCACCATGCTCCACTGGTTCTTCTGTTTTAACATTGGTGGAGCTTGGTGGAGCTTTCCTGCATCAAACCCTTTTTTCCACAAGAAGATGTTTTCCTTCTGTTTGTGTTACCGTGCTTCAGTAAATGTATTCATTTATCGTACAGTTCAGTAACCCAGTATACAGTACGTATATTGCATCTCCACTGGCACAAAGGACTGCACCATGTGATAAGTAGGATATATTGTTTAAAGAGACTATGAATAGGTAAAGTGGCAGGTTTTCTTGTAGTGGCATAGAAGATATATTTCCCCCAGTATTTGGATTGGGGTCCCTTTAAGGTAGAGTGCAAAAGAAATTTTAAGTACTATGGGCCAGATTCACATAGAATTGCGGCCGTGTAACGTAACCCGTTTACGTTACACCGCCGCAAGTTTTCAGTGTTAGTGCCCGATCCACAAAGCACTTACCTGTAAACTTGCGGCGGTGTATCGTAAACACGTCCGGCGCAAGCCCGCCCAATTCAAATGGGGCGGGTACCATTTAAATTAGGTGCGCTCCCACGCCGGACGTACTGCGCATGCTCTGTTCGCAATTTTCCCGACGTGCTTTGCTTGAAATTACGGCGGCGCAATGTGTTTGTGAATCGCGTCGTGCGTAACGTACTTACGCTGAAAAAAAAAAATTCAAAAGCGACGCGGGAATGACGGGCATACTTTAACATGGTGGAGTAATTTTACACCATGTTAAAGTACCCCTAATTTTGCGACGGGAAACTAAGACTTGCGCCGACGTAACGACGGGAAAAACCTTCGTGGATCGCTGTAACTGCTAATTTGCATACCCGACGCTGGAATACGACGCAAACTCCACCCAGCGGCGGCCGAGGTACTGCATCCTAAGATCCGACGGTGTAAGTCAATTACACCTGTCGGATCTTAGGGCTTTCTATGCGGAACTGATTCTATGAATCAGCCGCATAGATAGAACAACAGATACGACGGTGTATCAGGAGATACGCCGTCGTATCTGTTCTGTGAATCTGGCCCTTAGTGATCGGTTCTGAGGAAAAAGGAACCCCCCTCAAAACGCTTCAACCGACGGTAAGGTCCCCCGGCATGCTGGACAATGCACAATGGTTTCTACACCCCCTTTTTAATTTGTATAGTGATTCCATTGGGTTCTCCCGATCCCTGGAGGGCAGCAGAGCCTGTGCATGTACCTGGAGTCATAGAGATCCTGTGCAGAATCTACCGACATTACATCACCCTTGAGCGCAGGAGATTTTGTTGTTATACTGAGACATTTTTAGTACTCAGGGGCTCCCACCCATGCAGATGAGGGGGTTCCAGTGTAGTCCGGTCAAACAGGACAGGACTGATTTCAGTACTCTCTGGATTGGTAAATCGGAGGCTCGTAGAGACTTTTGTTAGGAAAGAGCCACCAAACCCTGATTACAGGGTCCTGAAAGAGTTAACCTGGCTGCCTGGGAGTCCAGCAAAGGAACAGGAAACAGCCAGCAGGTGTCTGTGGTATGTTGGAGAGATTCACAGTGATGTGTATGTGTGAACTGTCTGGCAACTGAGTCAATGTTTGCTGAGCTCCTGCCTTTATGGCACCCTGAAGCAGATAGAAACCCTAAACCCTGGTATGGGACTGGTATATTGGTGGTGAGCCCCCGTATTGTTTTTTTATGATTTCAAAACTGTGGGCTGTTTGTATTTTTCTTTGCTGAAGAAATTTTTTTAATTTTATGACTTTTAAAGACGCAATAAAGGCTGTGTTAAAGAGGAGTTCCAACCACAATTAGCATTTTTTAAATGTATGTCCTTTCATCCTGCGTTTTTATAATATAAACCTGGTCACTTTCTATTTTACAATCCGCCGCCGATCCGCATAGATATTCAAAAAAGATAGTTTATAAAACTATATCTACACCATTGTCATTTTGCTTGTGGGCATTGTGAAGCCTACAGGCACTTACTTCCTGGAAGTCTTGGATGGGGAGTGATAATTGGACAGCGCACTGCATCCTGGGAAATAATGACACACATTTCACAGGAGCATTAGAGGGAGATGATGTCAGAATCCTAGGTGGTTTCAAAGGCAGATTTCGTGAGACCGCATAGCAACAGGCATTTCCAGATGAGTAAAAAAAAAAATTTTTTTTTTTCTTTTTTAGTCGTAAGCTACAGTTTAAAGCAAAATAGTTTTTTTGATGGAACCTCCACTTTAATTTTACAAATGACTGGTTGGTGATCCAGAGTTCCCTATAATACAATGGCCACAGTGTTAGTTTTCCACCACACATAGCATTTTGCTTCTAGGTCAAAAAGTTTAAATTTGTGTCTCATCTGACCAGAGCACCTCCTTCCACATGTTTGCTGTGTCCCCCACATGGCTTCTCACAAACTGCAAAAGGGACTTCTTATGGTTTCTTTCAACAATGAATTTCTTCTTGCCACTCTTCCATAAAGTCCAGATTTGTGGAGTGCATGACTAATAGTTGTCCTGTGGACAGATTCTCCCACCTGAGCTGTGGATCTCTGCAGCTCCCCCAGAGTTGCCATGGGCCTTTTGGCTGCATTTCTGATTAATGCTCTCCTTGCCTGGCCTGTCAGTTTAGGTGGACAGCCATATCCACCTAATGCTTTTTCCATTTTCAGATGATGGATTGAATAGTGCTCTGTGAGATGTTCAAAGCTTGGGATATTGTTTTATAACCTAACCCTGCTTTAAACTTCTCCACAACTTTATCCCTGACCTGTCTGGTTTGTTCCCTGGCGTTCATGATGCTGTTTGTTCACTCACTAAGGTTCTCTAACAAACCTCTGAGGGCTTCACAGAACAGCTGCATTTATACTGAGTTTAAATTACACACAGGTGGACTCTATTTATTAATTAGATGTCTTCTGAAGGCAATTGGCTCCACTAGATTTTAATTAGGGGTATCCGAGTAAAGGGGGCTGAATACAAATGCATGCCACACTTTTCAGATATGTATTTGTAAAAAAAAAAAATCCATTTATAATTTTTCTTCCACTTTACAAATATGTGCCACGTTGTGTAGGTCTATCACATAAAATCCCCATAAATACATTTATGTTTTTGGTTGTTACATAACAAAATGTGGAAAATTTCAAGGGGTATGAATACTTTTCCAAGGCCCTGTAGAGAGCTCAGGCCTGTGTATTGGTAGAGAAGTGTGAGAAAGTATGTTTACCTGTGGATAAGGCCTGGTTCACACTTCTCTAGCTCAGCGATCCACATTTCCCATTAATTTGAATACGTAAGTTTGTTATTTTCAAACTCTATTTACAGACCAAGCTACCCAGCAAAATTGTCAGTTAGAGGGTTGACAAAACCATTTACCACTGATAGGGGAAGTTCCAATGGGTTTTATTTATTTATTTATTTATTTATTTATTTATGTAAGGTCTTCGTCACAAAGGGAAAAGTGTTGCTCTGACTACTTGAAAAGTGTCAGCTTTAGTTGGGTTTAAATTGTCCATCCCAATTTGCTAGTGCACCTAACACTATCCTGATACATTGCTCCTGTCCAAGGGTGGCTCCAAATGCCATGTATCATGGATTCAAAATTTACTTAAACAGATAAGACGATAAATTAATCTCATAAAAAGACCTGAAATGTCATTATCTTGTTCAAGCCTGCAAGGTTTATTGTAACTAACTTGTCAATCCACATAGTCTCCTTTCTTAAGACTTCGGCATCAAAGTCACTGCATCTTGGGTACCAAAGAAAATACCCTTTACTTTTAAACCTCTGGGACTTGAGGGATGAGAATTTTCAAAATGCTTCAAAGGGCTTGTTCCTTCTTCAGTAGCAGTATTGCAAGCCACACTTTTTTTGTTGCATTTGTGTATATTTTACCACATGAGCACAGAATCTGATAAATCATAGGGGGAGATTTACTAAAACTTGAGCACTCAGACTCTGGTGCAGCTGTGCATTGTAACCAATCAGCTTCTAACTTTAGCTTGTTTAATTAAGCTTTGACAAAAAAAAATGGAAGCTGAATGATTTCTATGCAGAGCTGCACTAGATTTTGCACTTTCTAGTTTTAGTAAATCTCCCCCATAGTCTTGCAATATATAAATGAGCATTATCAATCCTTATATGTCTTGGATGTATCAATGTATGGACATATAGCACAATTCTGCCACTTATAAATACCATACATTGCAATGCTTTACAACAGGGGTCTTTAACCTTTCCAAGCCAAGGGCAGCAGGCTTTAGGAGAGCTGGTATAGAAAATGCCCTGGCACCAGTCATTGCTTTTAATGAGAGAAATAGAGCCTCATTAATGGTGTCAGTAAGTGCCCCATCATTGGTGTAAGTTGGTGGAATATTGCCCCAAAGGCCAGGTAAAGGCAAGCAAAGGGCCACATCCTGCACCCGGGCTGCAGTTTGGAGACCACTGCTTTACAACCATGTCTTCTTCTGTAGGGAATATTTAGATTTTAATAAATAATTATTTTAAGTTTTAGATAGAGTTTCATCAAGGGCTTAGGACCAACTAATTTTTCAATTTGTAGTATAATTTTATCAAAACAGTTTCTCTGACTCACCTGCTTGTGAAGTTAAAGGGTAACTCCACTTTCATTATAAATAAAATAGAAAAATAAAAAAATAATAATATAACTGTCATATACAATTAAAATTTACCTTTCCTTTTTAATTTGCAGCTCTGTAATTTTTTTGTAAAATGCAATGCAATATGGCTATCTGGAGTTTTTCTGTACACACCTGCTTGTGAAGTTAAAGGGTAACTCCACTTTCATTATAAATAAAATAGCAAATAAAAAAATAATAATATAACATATACAATTAAAATTTACCTTTCCCTTTTAATTTGCAGCTCTGTAATTTTTTTGTAAAATGCAATGCAATATGGCTATCTGGAGTTTTTCTGTACACACCTGCTTGTGAAGTTAAAGGGTAACTCCACTTTCATTATAAATAAAATAGCAAATAAAAAAAATAATAATATAACACGTAAAATGTGTACAGAACTCGACCCAGAAACATAATTTTCTGCTTGTATGATTGGCTCACTGATTTTCACAGAATTCTAAACTAAAATACAAGTCAGATTTTTGGCATCCTCTGTAACAAAAATTTCATTTTTGTTAAGTTACTCTCAATAGGAAATCACATTTAAAGGGACGCAGGCCCTGCAACTTTCCTCATTAGAGCATGATTCTGCAGCAGCTGGTTGATAATTATGAGACCACTCCCATTAGACTCACAGGGGCACAGAGGAACAAACAGTGATTTCTTCAGAATAACAAAAGGTAGGAATCTGTAGCAACGTTTGTTAAAATCTCTGCAATGTACATAGATCACCCAGAGGGGAATGTTTTTTTTCTTAACAAATATGGGAGTTACGCTTTAAAGGAGTTGTAAAGGAAAACATTTTTTGCCTAAAATTAATGTCTGCAAGGTAGACAGACAGAATAGTGTAATGATTCTGTTAAAAAACAAGTAAATACATATTAAATTCCTTCATCTATATCACCTCCGGCGTTCTAGTTTCTGTTCTCTCATTCACTTTCTGGTTTGCTGCGCTCGTTCATGTAAGAACTACATTTCCCAGTATGAATTGCGGCACGCCCAGTAATTCACACCTCCTTGAAGTCTCTAACACGTAGAGAGCGTCCTGCCGCACAGATGTAGTTCGCAGGAGGGGGCGAGCACGTCACTGACCACCGCAGTAAACCCTCCCTTCACGGTGGTGAGTAACAATCAGACAAGCAGGAAGTGAACAGAACAGAGAAGGAATAGAGCAACTTCTGAGCAAAAACGAACAATGAGGAAGTGAAAAGAGGAATGTCTGCAGGTAAAGGATGCTTATTATGAAAAAAAAAATGTTCCTTTACAACCCCTTTAAGCCTGAATTTTGATTTCACATGGCAGCTGCTTTGTGTCTGTGATTTAGGGATTAGCGGAGTCCCCACTAGGGCGATAATCCTTGCCCCCAAGAATCATCTCTGGGCTGCCTTAAACAACCCTCCAGATTGGGAGTGCTAAATAGAGATTTATATATTAGATTGTAGCTCTAAAAACTGTAGCTTTAAGCAAACCTTATCAATTTTCAGCAAACATTTAGGAAGCTTCAAGATTTTACAGTGAAACATTCAATAACAAGTTCACATCATCATCAGCCTGTTGTGTGGTTCTTGTGGTCATTGCGAAATTCCAGTAAGCTAATTATGGAACGCTTGGCTTTGACTTTATTATCATTATCATGCATGAGGGTAAAGCAGTATCACATGACGTAATACACAAATAGGAAAGGGAAAGAAGAGACAACTGATTTAAAGTAGCATTAAACCCACACATGTATTATATTGCAGCATAGCAATCATTAGATTAGTGGTGGCTGCATTTTTTTTATTTTCTTTGCAGCCACCTCTGTGGTGGCATCCAATCAGGCTGAGTTTTTAGCAAAGCCAGAAAACTAACCACGCTGTGCTCTCATGCATAGTGTGGTCAGTTTTTGACAGGAAAACAGTGGGACTGACAGGAACACCGGGGATTCAACACAAACGAATCAATACAAAAAGAACAGGAGACATTTTTTATACAAATATATGGTACAGCAGGCGCATATCAGGAATACGAAAAGTTGGGTTTACATATTCTTTAACCACTTGACCCCCAGAAGATTTACCCCCCTTCATGACCATGCCTTTTTTTGCAATTTTTACCACAAATAGAGATTTCTTTTAGTTATTAATTGATCACGTCCGCGGTTTTTATTTTTTTCCGTTTCAATTTTGGAAAATAAACATTATTTTTTACTTTCAGCTATAAAACATATCCAATATAAAAATGTAAAGCATATATTGATTGGTTTGCACAAAAGTTATGGTATATACACACAGGGCTGGCGCTAGCACAAGGCAACATGGGCACTTGCCTTACAGCGCCGGCCCTGGAGGGGCGCCAAAAAAAAGCTCCCTGCTCGGAAAAAATTAAAACCTGTCCTACGCCTGCGGCCGCCTCCCGTACTATAGCCCCGGCGGTGCCGCAGCGGCACGGCACGACAGTTCACTTGGACTCCTGCACCATTCTGTTTTTTTCCGCCCTTCCGCCTGGTTGGCTGATGGAACTGTCTGTCTCCCTGCCTCGATGTGGGGGTGGGCAGGGAAACGTTTTTTTTTTCTAGGCTAGTTTGTGCGCGATTGGGAGGCAGAGAGCGGAATTGCCCGCTGTAATAGCTTTCATGACCTGTGCCCAATACAGCGTTGCCTGTGCCCAATACAGCCTGGCCTGCCTGTGCCCAATACAGTCTGAACTGCCTGTGCCCCACACAGCGTGACCTGTGCCCAATACAGCATTGCCTGTGCCCAATACAGCCTGGCCTGCCTGTGCCCAATACAGCCTCACCTGTGCAGAGGAAGAGGCAAGCCGGCCGGATCAGCAGAGAGCGGGATTGCCCGCTGTAATAACTTTCATTTGAATTTCCCGTCTTCTCAGGGCTCATCGTCACATAGCCCCACCTCTTAGCCCAGCGCCTTTGATGACATCACATGTCCGACACTGGACCAGGGGTTCTGTCGATCAAAGGTGCCAGACCAAGAGGTGGAGCTATGTGACATGAGTCCCGGGAACACTGGAAGTTCTAATGAAAGCTATTACAGCGGGCAATTCCGCTCTCTGCTGATACGGACAGCTCGCCTCTTCCTCTCCTCTCTCTTCCCCTGGCTGGGAGACCATGCCCGCAATGCTCTTATCCTCACCGGGCCCCCCTGATCCTCACTCAGCTGCGGGCCCCATAGCGCCCGCGTGGGTCGATATGGCGGTAGTTCCACCACTGGATCCATGCCTTCTCCCCTGTCAGAACGGCGATTTGCCTGGTTTACATAGGCAGACCACCATTGTGGCTGTCTGCCTAACGATTGGTGGGTGCCGGTGGACATTGAGTCCACAGATCAGCTCTAGCTGTGTATAATCACAGTGGGAGCGGACCTGCGGCGGCAGCATGCATGCACGCCCCCTACCCATAAGTGTCAGATCACATACTAGATACATAATCTGGTGCAGCAGAACCTTCTTTCCACCATATACAGATATCAAAGTCAGCATCTACAAATAGTGTAGATGCTGACTTTTAATATCAGGACACTTACCTGTCCAGAAATCCAGCAGTGTCTTCACTTGAGCTGATTTTTCAAACGGTTCCCGGGTGCTGCCGCCGCCATCTGCGGTGGGGGAAACCGGCATTGAGCTGGTTCTCTACTGCGCATGCACGAAGCGCGCTGGTCTTTGTGAATGGCACGGCGGCAGTTGAAGGAGACGGGGGGACGATCTTCCGGATGAGTTTGCTGCGGCAAAGTCAGCCAGAAGTAGGAGCGGGTACCTGTCAAAATCGGGTACCTGCTCCTCCCCTGAAATGCCAAATTTTACAAGCTTACCCTTTTGGGTGAAACTCTGCTTTAAAACATCACCTTTGTTTGGACCAGCCTCAATAAAGTGACTGTAAACCCTTTTAGACCACTTTATGCTACAGGTAAGCCTATATTAAGGCTTACCTGTAGCTACCCAGGATATCTCCTAAACCTGCATGGTTTAGGAGATATCCCCTGTCCCCTGCATGTGCAGATGTCATCGGCACATGCGCACTGGGGCAAACTGAAGCAATGGCGCTGGAGGCAGCGATATCTGGAAGTCACTCCGGGAGAGATGTCGCCGCCGGAGGGGGGGGAAGAGGACCTTTGTTTGGGCTTCGATCTAAGGTAATTCATAATGAGCTAGTATGCTTTGCATACTAGCTCATTATGCCTTTGTCTTGCAGGGTTTTTTTTCCTGAGGGTTTACAAACACTTTAAAAAACCTCACTAATGTCATTGTCAAAGCAATCAGCCTAGATCTGTCAGTGTGTGACTCCAGGTTGCAGTCTGCAGTCACTGTACCGTACATGAATGGGTTAACATGTCTGCCGGTGTCTGTTTGTTGCACAATTCTACCATGGAGTTTACACATTCCCAAATCCACTACATACATGTACCCAGAACAACCCAAATTCCGTGTCCTCGTTGTTTACCGTACATGCTGCGTTAGGCGTGTTGGGTCATGCAGTGCAGGTAACTATGTATGGCATGTCTCCCTGATGAGGAGACCTAGAAAGGCGTCAGCTGTATGCACTATCATGGTAGGTGGTGGTCAGTCGGGATGTATTCTACTCCAAGCTCTTACCATCTACAGATCAAGGGCTGTTACCATCCTTATCATATATATTCCACTGAAAATGCAGCTAAATCCTAAGAATTTGCTATGATAAGAAAAAATATCTAAAAACATGTCCTTTTTTTTCTCCTGGATAAATACGCTGAAAGACAGTGACACAGAGGGAAAATGAAAAATACTTTAGGCTTATTTCCCAAGTATTTAACACTAGGATTGGGATCTTCATTTTCATCCACTTAAAGGGTAACTCCACTTGTGTGGCGGGAAAAAATAGCAAATAAAGAAAAAATAATATAGCACATATAATTGCGACACTAATCAGATTGTAATTGAATGTTATTAAAAATGACCTTTCCTTTTCAATCTGCAGCCGCTGTAATTTTCTATAAATGCAATGCAATATGACTACCTGGAGGTGTTCTGTACACAGAATGTGACCACTCCCCAGAAACATCATTTCCTGCTTGTGTGATTGGCTCACCAATTTCCCCAAAAGTCTGCCTAAGGCCCCTTTCACACGGGGCGGATCAGTAATGATTCCCGCTGAGCCGGGCGATGACAGGGCGGTCCCTGCACACTGTGCAGGGACCGCCCTGTCTTTTCTCCGCTCTCCCCTATGGGGGGATCGGGTGAACACGGACCGTCTGTCCGTGTTCACCCGATTCGATCCGCCAGACAGATGGAAAAGTTTGTTTTTCCTCTGTCACACTTTGGCAGATCGGAGCAGGTCGGATGTCAGCGGGCATGTCACAGCTGACATCTGCGGCTCCATAGAAGAGCACGGAGCGCCCGTTCAGGTCCGCAAAAAAAACTGTCAAGCGGACCTGAACGGGCGCTCCGTGTGAAAGAGCCCTAAGACAGGTTTCAGGCATCCCCTGCAACAAAAATGTCGTTTTTTGTGAGATAATTTCAATAGGAGCACATCTAAAGGGATGTAGGCCCAGCTGATTTCCTCATTAGTGCCCTTCAGCTGCACACCTGACAGTTAATTATGAAACCACTCCCAATAGACCCACTTAGTACAGAGGCACAGACAATTACACAGATGGATTACTTCAGAATAACAAAAGGTAGGAATCTGCAACACAGGTTGTTATAATCCTTGCAATGTACATAGATCACCCAAAGGGGAATGATTTTTTCATCAGGCTCAATTCACAAAAGTTTTAATGCCAGCAGAAGACGGGAAGATGGAGATCTTGTGTTTCTGCTAAGCAGGAACACGGATCTCTGTCTTCTCCCAGTCAAAGCATTCCCCACACAGTTAGCAAGCATTTCCCGGGAACACATTTAACCCTAGATCGCCCTAGCTGTTAACCCCTTCCCTGCCAGTGTCATTAGTACATTGAGTGCATTTTGTTTGCACTGATCACTGTATTGGTGTCACTGGTCCACAAAAAGTGTCACTTAATTTCCGATTTGTCTGCCGAAATGTCACAGTCCTGCTAAAAATCACTATATCGCTGGCAATAATAGTAAAAAAAGAAAAAAATGAAAAATTCCATAAAAATATCCCATAGATTGTAGAAGCTATAACGTTTGCGCAAACCAATCAATATAGGTTTATTGTGATTTTTTTCACCAAAAACATGTAGCAGAATATATTTTGGCCTAAATTGATGAAGAAATTTCGATTTTTTTAATTGGGTATGCTTTATAGCAGAAAGAAAAAACTATATATTTTATCAAAATGTCAGTCTTTTTTTGTTTTTTTTGCACAAAAAATAAAAAACACAGAGGTGATCAAATACCACCAAATTTTGGGGTATTTGTGGAAAAAAAAAGGACATCAATTTTATTTGGATACAGTGCCACATGACCGCGCAATTGTCAGTTAAAGTAACGAAGTGCCATATCACAAAAAATGGCCTGGTCGTGAACGGGGGTAAACCTTCCGGAGCTGAAGCGGTTAAATAAGAATACAATATTATGCCTGAGAGTGAACTTTGTGAATTGAGCCTTTTTTTCAAATCACATTGGGCTCAGTTAATAACTGTCACTTTCTTTAAAATAAGTATAGCTAAACAGGTATGTTATCTTTTGTAAATTGAGCCTAAGCCTTTAAAGTATAACTAAAGGCAAAACTTTTTTATTTTTTTGGATAGAGTGGAGGGATTAAAATGCTTGTCAGTTTTTATTGCTGTCTGTGCCCCCGTTTGGGAGATTCACCCTCTCTATTTGTCCTGTTTATCATTAAGGCTGCTTTCACACTGAGGCGCTTTGCAGGCGCTATTGCGCTAAAAATAGTGCATGCAATGCGCCCTGAAAGAGCAGCTCCATTCTAGCCGCTCCATTCTACCCTACTGCCAGAGCGTTGCTCTGGCAGGAGGGTAAAAAAACTCCTGCCAGCCGCATCTTTGAGGCACTGTAGGAGTGGTATAATTACCGCTCCTACAGCGCCTCTGCCCATTAAAATCGAAACCTCCGGTTTTAACCCTTTTTCGGCCGCTAGTGGGGGTTAAAATCACCCCGCTAGCGCCCGCAAATCATGGAAAAAATGGCGGTATAGCTATAGCTATACCGCCAGTGCATCCAGCGCTTCAGTGTGAAAGTAGCCTTAAAGTGAAAGCAGAAATTTTGGTTTGTATTCAGAAAAGTAATAGAGGGGAAATCTTCCAATGGGGACACTAGTTCTGGTGACCTGGAGGGGCCCTAATTACTTTAATTTGCAGGGATTTCCTCTCACTTTCTGTTTGACTATGGGACAGGAAGTGCAGAGAAATCTTTGAAATCGGACACAGGGGAAAAAAATAACCCTCCCTTGCTCTATCCAAAATGGAAAAAAAAATGTTTTCTATAGTTCTTCGTTACCCACTTGTCAACCAAGGTATGTTTAAACACAGCCCTGACCTGCAGATTGTGACTTTGTTTAACTACTTGCCAACCGCCCACCGTCCTTTTACGGCTCACGCGTGCGCCCCCGCTCGCCCCCGACTCCCGTGCGCGTGCGCAAAAACGAAAAACCGCAGAGGTGATCAAATACCACCAAAAGAAAGCTCTATTTGTGGGAAAAAAAGGACGCCAATTTTGTTTGGGAGCCACGTCGCACGACCGCGCAATTGTCAGTTAAAGCGACGCAAGGCCGAATCGCAAAAAGTGCTCTGGTCTTTGAGCAGCAATATGGGGTTAAGTGGTTAACAGAAGTCTATGCATATCGCAATGAAATCGGCAAAAAATAGTGCAGGAACCTTTTTCAAAGTCACTTCAACATGAGTTGCGGCAATTTGAAAGTTTCCATTGCCGACAATGGGGTGCGACTTGTAATGCAATTCGGAACTGTCAGATTGTATGACTAATTGCACAGGTGTGAACGGGGGCTCAAAGTGCCTTTAAGAGCTGGCAAAGGCCTTCCTGAAAAAAGTGAACACTTTTATGGGGCTAACTGCTGGCAGGGGTCATAGTTGTAATTTTTTCGGCTGGCGTAGCTGTGGATGCAGCTATTCCAGCACAATGTCTCCATAAAGAGTACCTGTCACCTGTCCATGCTATCACATATGGGACTTGTTAGCCCGATTGTGATAGCAATAAGGTTAAAATAAAAATATGTAAAATAAAAAATTATATTAAATAAATTAAATAATAAAAAAAAATAAAAGCACTCTCTGTACACACCCCATGAAAAAGCGCAGCATAGGGCAAGCAAAAGTATGTAACATCAATTGCACCACACATTGTATTGTTGTGAACATCGGGGTAAGAGCAATAATTCATGGTTAATGTTAAATTGATGACATGTAAAGGCTTTTAAATCATTGCCTATGGGGAATTGGGTACCATAGATTTTTTTTGCGATTTCATGGGTGTGCACAATTTTTACAGCTTAACATGTTTGGTATATATTTACTCAATCCAACCTAACCTTTTATATTTTACCAAAGAAATTGGAATTATATTGTGTTTGTTTGCACTAAGATTAATTTTAGTGTATTTCGTCTTAAAAACATGCGTTTGGTAAATAGCTGCAATGGGACATTGTAAATTGCAACTATCACCATTTTTTTGTCCAGGGTTTGTGCTTTCACAAAATATATACTTTTTGGGGGTTTTACAGTAATTTCTTGCAAACAATGCTGACTGTAACATTTGTGCAAGAAAGTGAAAAATTTCCCTGGTAGACAAGTAGTTAAGGCTAGGTTCACACTATTGCTCTACCTGCGGGAATAACAGGAAAAAAGTTCCAGAAGCTTTTCTAAAACCCCAGCCGAACTGAAATGCATATTGCTTACTACACGGTGGTTTCCAATGTGTATGAGTGCCATTAAGGCCTAGTACACACGATAGGTTAAACAGAGGACAACGGTCTGATGGACCGTTTTCATCGGTCAAAACCGATCGTGTGTGAGCCACATAGGTTATTTAACCATCGGTTAAAAAAAAGCCAACTTGCCTTAAATTTAACCGATGGATTCCTAACCGATAGGACAAAACCGATCGTTAGTAGGCACGACCATCGGTTAAAAATCCACGCATGCTCAGAATCAAGTCGACGCATGCTTGGAAGCATTGAATTTTGTTTTTTTCAGCACGTCGTTGTATTTTACGTCACCGCGTTCTGACACGATCAGTTTTTTAACCGATGGTGTGTAGGCGCGATGGACCATCAGTCAGCTTCATCGGTTAACCGATGAAAACGGTCCATCGGTCCGTTCTCATCGGATGGACAGACCGTGTGTACGCGGCATTAGAATTAATGGCATCCCCGCATGTCTGCTAAAAAGCTGTGTATTTTGGCTGCAGGTGTGGGAACATGTGCAATTTACATGCAGTCCTGCACCCATATACAGGTAGATGTGAACTAAGCCTCAAAGTACAGTATGTGTGAACCTATTTGGTTATAAAGTCTTACATAGGGGACTGTTTCTAGAACTTTCAGCCATCTTTATAACCAGCCTCATTGAGCACATTGGTAGTGTTTGGCAGATGGCCTTCTGAAAACTGTTTAAACCCTATCAGTAGCAGTGCATTAGAGGAGGCTGACTGTATCCACTGAATATTTAATGGATACAAAATCATGTAAGTACACATACAGTGTCTGCCTTAAGAATGGATTTAAAACAACATGTCATACCGAGCCAAATTCTTTGCACCTGAAAGAAAAACAGCTCATGATCATCATACAATTCTTTGTTGATAGAGACTAATCCACACGCCTTTTATATCTTCCCTCCATTAAATGAAGTTATACTGTAAAGAGTACCTGTTCATTTCACCTAAAATTTAAGGAGAACCAGGTAAGGTCAGGTTAGGACAAAAAAATATAATAGCATTTTTTTCATTTGATTACACAACACTGAACACTTTTAAAACGCAGATTTTTTTTTTATTCTTGTAATTGTGATACAAAAGTAAAAGTCTATCTAAAGTCATTAATGGAGTAGGGAGTGGGTGAAACCCCAAGGCTGGGTAAATTTGTTCTGTGACAATGCAGCAAAAATCAAATGTTCTCAGGCTATATTCTCTGAAATTCGAATGTTTAAATGAATAAAATGCCGCATTATGACTACTACATGGCACTGAGAAGCATACGTGTTTCCTATGATAGTCAGTCCCATCTAGTAGCCATAGTGCAGTTTATTTCCCACACTTGTGTTATATCATTGATGATTTTCTTCACTTTCTGTTCTAGGAGGGACAACAGGAAATGAAAGGTAATTTCCCCAAAGCTAGGAAAATACTCTTTAGTGCTATCTTTAGAACAAATTGAAGATTTCTCCTTCATTTCCATTCAATTCAATATTTTATTTTTTTCCAACTATTTTTTGTGCTTCACAATTGGTGACAATACTCATCACGACACATGGAGAAGGTGAATTTTCCCAGTGAGGACTCAGGAAAAACACAGCAAAAAAAACCTTAAAAGGGGTTCTTTCTTTATACAAAGTGTTTTGTGCTGAGGCCAAAAAAATCAGATTTGCCCTCACCAGATGGCAAAAAGCTTTTTCTCACGCGAAAAAATATGCATGTTTATGTGTCCCCTTACATTCCTTATATGTTTTCATTTTAATTTCCTTGCATTTAATTTCTATGGATTGGTTGGGTTATAGTTGTCCCCTGGAAGGTCTCTGACATTTCAGATTTCGACCTCTGTAGTTCTGTTACCATTCACCTATTGGTTACTTGGACTAGAGCAGTATCAACAATATCCATTCCCACTTGGAAAGAAGTATAATGTATGGCTTTAAATGTAAATTATTATGATTTTATACTACATAAAAACCAATATGCATCAGTTAAAAGAATGTTTTTTTTTACAGAAAACCAATGCCCTGTACAATATTGAGGGAAAGATCAATTGCGCTACTGCGAGTAATGGAACGTATAATACGTGAAAAAAGAGTGGGAGTTACTGAAGCTGCTTAATCTAAAGGTGCACAAAAACCGTGAATATAAATGATAAAAAAGTGATTAGCGCTACAGTGTATGCAAAAAACACAATAATAATAAGTGAATGCAAAGGGGCCAACATTCAGTGGGCCGTGCAGCGATCTGATGGGCTACAGCAGCAAAAACACCCAAAAAGTGATCCTATCAGATGGGCTACAGCAGCCAAACCGTAAAAAGTGGTTACCTCTTACAAAAGAATTAAGGGGAACAGTGGATCAATAGACAATATATAGTGAATAAACAATAAGATAATAAATAGGTGTGCAGAAATGACACATATCACTAAAAGTCTATAGGGATGCTTAAAATGGGATGGATGGGATGTATGGATCTTCTAAGTCAGGTGAATCAATCCAACAGCAGTCTCACATTGCCCTTACCTTCATCCAGTGGTAAATGCGCATAGAGGGCAAGTGATGTCTTCTCCTGTTGGTTCAGCGTCACCGTTCCTTGTCCTGAATAGGTTCCAATGGTGTCCTAAGAAAATGAGTTGTCCTCGGGTGAGCAGTCCTCCGGTCCGTTCGTCTCATATATAAATTAAAATTATGCTGCGCTGCTGTGGTATGACTTAAATACAGTTTCTATCCCAATTGTATCACAAAATTAGAGATATAACCGTATATATATACAAACAATGAAAATAAAGTGACTTAGTGCACACAATAAAGTGCAATCAATATTGAACAAAAGTCCCAAAGAAATTTCAACAAAACTCCAAATTCTGTGCGGACATGAATGCCAGAAAGAAAGGTGCTGAAAGTAGTGTCCAAGTAGCAGGATAGATGAGAAAGCCACCACCTCCTATCTATATCCTGCTTACCGGATGGGATGGATCCCTATAATAAGGAATCAAATGCGCTTGTGGCTTTACAGCCCGGATGGCAATCAATCGATCCAGCAAGCAAAGGGTCCTCACTTCTTAGTAAGCAATCTAGCTTTCCCCTTTATGTTCACATTACCGCTCTCCAGCAAGTCACCATGTAGATATCCAAAAGGAAAAAAGAATCGACATAGAGCAGTATTGCAAACAAAGCTGATTTAATAAGAAAATGTCAGTTTCACTCACATTTAGTAGAATAACAGTAAGCGTTTAAATGTCTCTAGCCGGCCGGCTTTCTCGTATCGCTCGTTCCTTCCGGATGGCGATGAGGTACACACAATAGTGGCGTCAGCACGCCGCTCCTCCCTACGCCGTTTCGTCCTATCGTGGACTTCTTCCAGGGGCAAGCGTGCCCCTGGAAGAAGTCCACGATAGGACGAAACGGCGTAGGGAGGAGCGGCGTGCTGACGCCACTATTGTGTGTACCTCATCGCCATCCGGAAGGAACGAGCGATACGAGAAAGCCGGCCGGCTAGAGACATTTAAACGCTTACTGTTATTCTACTAAATGTGAGTGAAACTGACATTTTCTTATTAAATCAGCTTTGTTTGCAATACTGCTCTATGTCGATTCTTTTTTCCTTTTGGATATCTACATGGTGACTTGCTGGAGAGCGGTAATGTGAACATAAAGGGGAAAGCTAGATTGCTTACTAAGAAGTGAGGACCCTTTGCTTGCTGGATCGATTGATTGCCATCCGGGCTGTAAAGCCACAAGCGCATTTGATTCCTTATTATAGGGATCCATCCCATCCGGTAAGCAGGATATAGATAGGAGGTGGTGGCTTTCTCATCTATCCTGCTACTTGGACACTACTTTCAGCACCTTTCTTTCTGGCATTCATGTCCGCACAGAATTTGGAGTTTTGTTGAAATTTCTTTGGGACTTTTGTTCAATATTGATTGCACTTTATTGTGTGCACTAAGTCACTTTATTTTCATTGTTTGTATATATATACGGTTATATCTCTAATTTTGTGATACAATTGGGATAGAAACTGTATTTAAGTCATACCACAGCAGCGCAGCATAATTTTAATTTATATTTGCACTTGATGTTTATCCAACATTTTTTTGCTGCAGCAGCAACTATATATATTCGTTTATTTACATTGTGTTACTATTTAAATCAATTTAATTTTCACAATTTTTTAGACCAGCGCAGTATCACTTGAACAACACGTTCGTCTCATATATTGGAGCCAATATGGAAGGAATGATGCCACAAATGGTGAAGCACGTTCAGGTAAAAGAGTTGGTTTTAATAGTAAAAATTGCGGTACAGTTTAAAAAACCCGCTCAGCATGGGACGCGGCGTATAACAAGCCGGCTACAGTCTGCTGGCCTCCGGTTAGTTGCCTGTATCACGTGGTAGTTTGTCCTACGACGTTACGTCACGGTCTCGTGACTTCTTCAGGGAAATTTTATGTAAAACCTTCCTTAGACAGAATTACAGTTGTACCATGCTCACTACACACTTTTCACCATGAATTTAATGCAGATCTTAAACTATATTGAAGGTTTGCCTTTAAATTTGTTTATCTGCCTCCTTAATGAAATGCTAAATAAATGTTTTAAAAAAACACTTGTATGAGAAATGAAGTTAGATTTGAGATCCCAGTGAATGCTGATAACTACAAATCTCAAAGGAAGCTGCTGCAGCACAGGATCATAGTTTTAGCAACATTTGAGCTGCTCTACAATCCTCAAATCTCTTCAGAATATGATGTCACCCTTGAATAGATGCTACTGGCAGAAGCTGGGATAAAGGTGAGTATAATATCTATCTTTATCACATACAGATGTGTTTTTCTTCTCTTATACAGGGGCATACTTAAACAATGAATCCTGCTTTTTTGGTACAAGGTCTGGTTTAACATTTCTCCAAGATATGTACACAGTTCAGCATATTTGTCTATAGTCCAACCCTGACTGGTGCTTCTCCAGAACTTTATCCTGGATATGTTTCACTAGCTCATTGATCTTTAGCATTTCAGAGTCAGGACGTTTTAACAATAAATTGGGCTTTGGGTAAGAGAGATGATCTGTCTAGGGCATAAAAATGTTTCTTAAAAAATCTTTAGAATTTAGTTTGAGTCATAATTATTTTTGGTTCAATGGAGAATTGTATCTGCACCAAACAAGGGTGGCTATAGATGTGTTAAATGTGTGCCAAGCTTAGCTAATCTGTTTATGGCAAAGGATAAATGGGTTTTTAGACATGGTAAACATCAATTATTGTTTTACAAAAGATACATAGATGACCTTTTCTTTATTTGGGGTGGCACATTGGGTTCTTTACACCAGTTTGTGGCTGATTCTAATAATATTCATGTGGACAAAATAGAAAAATAGTAAACAAAATAGAAGACAGAAGGACACATTTGACTCCAAGAGTACTGGTAAACATTATGGGCCAGATTCACGTAGGACTTACGCTGACGTATCTTGAGATACGCCGCGTAAGTCTAAATGTGCGCCGTCGTATCTTTGCGCCGTACCCACAGAACTAGATACACCTGAAAATAGGCTTCTCCCGACAGACGTAACTTTCCTCCGCCGGCGTATCGTGGGCGCATATTTACGCTGAACGCATCTGGCACACCCATTGATTTCCTATGCAAATATGCTGGAAAAATCCCTACATTGACAGGCAGAGCTTGATTGTAAACCAGTGGTCATCAACCCTGTCCTCAGGGCCCACCAACAGGCCAGGTTTTATGTATTACCTTGGATAGATGCAGACTAGAATACTGCAAAAAAAAAGAGCTTAAAAAAATAAATAAAGACATGATCCGGACTCTGCTAATGTTAGTACTGTATTATGCCAGAAAAAGTATATCTCTTGGAAGAAAAACAGCAGCTCCTACTGTCTCAGCCTGGCGCTCATGAACAAGGCTCTCCCGTTTTACAAGGCAACTTATATTTGATGTGATCAGGTGTGGGGAGGATGGACTAACAATATGTATACTGTATCTGAATAGATGATTTTACTAGAATTTACAGTTTGTTCAATGCATAGTGTTGTGGAACAGTGATATGGAGTTCTCTGGGATGACCTATGTGTGGGAAAATATATGCATTACTCATGTGCTTTGTAGGTATCTATTGCCTTATGTATGTAATTCATGGGTATGGGAGACAACAACATTTTTTATATTATAAAATACAGTTTTGTTAAAACAGACGTATTCTGCAAATATTACCATGTTAGATGGGACTTACATTAGCCTGGAACTGTGCTGATTGTTTTGTGATGCTGTCTATTGTTGTTGTTTGTAAGCCTAGGAATCAGGCTGTTGTTGTATAATCAACTTTCTGCAAAAATAATAAAAATATATTTACAAAAAAAAATGTACATGGTAGTCATGAAAAAGTTTTATTTTTATTAAACTGTTGATTTTGTTATATTTGTAAGTTTAATTGATTTGTTTTACATTTTGAAAGACTAACCTAAGATGAAATATTGCTAGCACATGAGGACTTTCACTGGGGGCCTGTGGCCTTTTTGGTGCTGCTTGCCAAGTCAGCAGAGAATGCAGGTACAGTATAGTGGATTTCTGTGAATATCAAATATCCTCACGCTTCTCCTTTATGTGGCACACAGTAGGTAAAGGAGAAGGGCTGAGTGGTGTTTGATCTGATAGCAAGAACATCTCAGCTCTTTAATTAACGCTATTTAAGTGTTCGCTGATTAGTGAGTTGCGGACATTGGACTTGCAGACAGACAGCTAAGGTTCGCGTGACAGCAACACATAGCAGATAACTGTATGAAGTTCCCCTGATTTGCTATCCTCTGCGGAGAAAACAAGGGGATTGGGTTTCAGCCTTGTCTGCATTGTCATTGAGTATTTGAAGGATAGAACTCGATGACAATCCACATCTTCCAAAAATATTTCTTCTCTCACATTGTAATTATGCATTGTTATACATGCACTGCTATTTAACTTACCCTTTACGTAACTAGCTGTCTGTCTAGTGTTGTAGTGAAAGGAGTGCAGTGAAATGTGTAACAGCTGTTAAAAAGAAAATTATAGAGGAAGAATAATGTTTTGATGGCGATGCATTATTTTCTTAGAAAGAACCCTTTGCTTTCTAGGCATAGTACAAAAGAGTCAGGAAATGCAGCATATGTTCTTAATTTTACTTCTATTAATTGCTTTAATGCATTTTTAAAGTGTGATATTCAAGATAATTTATACTATTTAAAGAGACCCTATCAACAAATGAAAAACATGCCACAATCGTACATTTCCGGTCGAATGTTCCGCCTACAAGCTATAGAAGAATTCTAATGTTGTATGACACTAGTAATAATTATATTTATAAATTGTTATTACTGGTCAACCAACATTCGAATTCTCCTATAGCCTATGGGTCGAGCATTTGACTGGAAATGTATGATTACAGCGTCTTACAGTTTAGCTGCTTGTCAAATCTTCTTAGAACTTTCGACACACACCATAAGCCTTCAATGCCAGATTCAACATTTGTATGTTTTTTGCTGCTTTGTCGAATCTTCGTCGTTCATGTCAAATGGTCTACCCCAACACTGTCTCTATAATGTCTTTTCACTCTATGTCGAATCTTTCCTCTCTATGTAGAATAATCTTGGACTAATAGAATTAAGGTTAGGCACATTCGACCACAGGTTCGATAGACACAGATTACTATTGTCAGCGTCATGTCGAATTTTCTATCTATATCGAACTGTCATAGCAACGAAAACGAAAATGAAGCATTTTTTATGTCGGATCTTTCGGATTTTGAATTCTGCGCATTCGTTTTAGTTTGTTAAAATGATAACGAAAATACCAGAAATTCGGACGAAAGTACATTCGGACGAAAATTAATGCACATGTCTAGTTATTTAATATTTAAATGGTTATGTGTCATGTTTTTTCTTTGCATAAATGATTTTGTGTTGACTTGCAGTATGGCTTTGAACTTGAAAGTTGACCATTCGAGTATATAAAGTGTCACTTGACTTACAGCACTGAGTCAGCTAGAGCTGATGAAATCACTTTCAAGTAGACTCAGAGGGCCAGATTCACAGAAAAAGTACGCCGGAGTATCATACTCCGGCGTACTTTCAAATTTGCCACGACGTATCTTTATTTGTAATTCACAAACAAAGATATGACGGCATTTTGCTAAGATCCGACAGGCGTACGGCTTCGTACACCTTCGGATCTTAGGATGCAATACTTCGGTGCCCGCTGGGTGGAGTTTGCGTCGTTTTCCGCATCGGGTATGCTAATTAGCTGTTTACGGCGATCCACGAAGGTACGCGCGTTCGTCGCATTCTCTTACGTCGTCGCTAGTCGGCTTTTCCCGTCGTAAAGTTGCGATTGCTATTTAGGTGGTGTAAAATTAGACAGCCCATGTTAAAGTATGGCCGTCGTTCCAGCGTCGAATTTCATTTTTTTTTTTTGCGTAAGTCGTCGGGTGACGTCATTTCGCGCAAAGCACGGCGGGAAATTTTAAAACGGAGCATGCGCAGTACGTTCGGTGCGGGAACGCGCCTAATTTAAATGGTACACGCCCCATTTGAATTAGGCGGGCTTGCGCCGGACTTACGCTGAAAACTTGCGGCGGAGTAACGTAAACGGGATACGTTACGCCGCCGTAATTCTACATGAATCTGGCCCAGAGTTTTTGGTTGTCTACACAAGGACAACATATTTCAGGGAAATAATGTGAATATAAGTTAAATGCACAAGTAATCTTGTTGGAATTTTTTTTTTTTTTAATGAATAGTCTTACGATGGGGTCTCTAACAATACCAAATTTATAACAGTTAACAGTAAACATTTCTCAGAGATTACATGTTTATCATTTTATAAAAGTTTAACTTTACTTACATCTTTCATGATTTTTTACTTTATCATTGCTAGACATGAGAGAAACATTCTGGTTTCGCTTTGCCACAAATTTTGGTCAATATAGCACTATAGCACCATTTTGGTCAACAGGAAAATGGAAATATAGAGGTTTGAGGTGACTACGGTTGTTTTAAAGAGGTTGTAAAGGCTTTAGGTCTGCAATAAGGTAGAAAACCTTTTAGGTGCAGCACTCTTCCTACCCCCCACAAAATACTTACCTGAGCCCTATCTTGGTCCAGCACTTTACCCAAGAGCAGCAGTGCTGCTTCCTCTCTCCCTCCTCACTGAACTCAGTGAGAGCAGCAGGAGCCACTGAATCCCACTGCTGTCAACCAAATACAGTGATGAGGGACTGGCACGTGGGGCTGAGATGCAGTCTGTGTGTTAATAGATGTACACAGTGCTTCTCTGGATCAAGTACACCTTCCATAAAGTGGCACTTGCCGACTGTAGGGCAAGCATGATGTCCTCGGCTGGCAGTGGTTATATCGGGATGATGCCTGCAGATACAAGCATCATGCCGGTATCAGGGTGATTCAATAAGAGGCAGAAGTGATTAGAGTGGCTGAACAGCTATTGGATCACTTCTGCAGGCAGGCTCCGATTGCAGAGCCTGGGAGCGCTGTGATGGCTGCACAGCACAGAGAAAGGAACTGACGTGGTTCCTCCCTCTTCTACTTAAAGAGGGTCCAGGTCTTCTAACCAGTATCACTTGCCAAACGTGTCAGTTGTAGTCAACTCTGGTAACTGGTAATACAGTGGACCCCCAGATTTGTTTCATACACCACTTTTTTCTTTTAATAAAATATTTAACTTACTCCTGCTGGTCTTATTAAACTAAATCACTTAAGTCCACTTAAGGAATGGGGAAACCATGACAACAGAGGAAAATAATGACTTTACAGCTAAGAAAAAAATCGAATTAAAAACCATATCAGTAAACAATTCAAGACTGTGCTTGAGAAAATGATAAAATCAGAATTTGGAATTAATTAAAATACTACAGAGTGCTTGTGTTATACCTCTATGATCACCGGGCAATCAGCTTCACTATCATTTGTCCACTGGAGTATAAATGTGGTTTATTTGTCACAGATACAGTAGGATGTAGATAATTCACACTTAAAAAAAAAATAACAATTTTAAAAAGTAAACCAGAATTGTGCACTGGGAATCTGTTGGTATGGCAACCAAGTGCTAAACATTGCTTTTGCGTCATTTGGTATGTGAACAGGGGCTGAAATATAATTTGCTTCTGCATTGATTTTAATAGTGATGGAACTAAAGCAAAAACCCTTTGTCTGTTAAATCATTTGACCATTGTTTTGACTTTTCCAAGCTTAGTAGCTGGTGGGTGATAATTAAACTGGCCCCCCAGAGCTTACAATCTTGTTACATCTTGTATCTGAAGTGCTGGAGAAAGTGACAAGGATATTCAGGCATTCATCAGAGATTATATTGCTTTGATTGGTTACTCAGCAACTCAGGCACTTAGATATTTATTGTTTCAGAACGTTTTTCTGAGTTTTGGTTAAAGCTGAACTCTAGGTAAATATAAAATACACAAATGAATGCAGCTCTGTAATCATCAAAGTGGAACTACAGGCAAAACTTTTTTTATTTTTTTCATTTTGGATAGAGCAAGGGAGGGTTATAACCCCTGTCAGATTTTTTTTTCTCATCATCTGTGTTCCATTGCAGAGATTTCACTTCAATTCTAGTCCCATAGCCCAACCGGAAGTCAGAGAAAGTCTATACATATTAAGGGAATTCCTTAGGTCCCCGGGTCACCAGAACTATTGGAAGATTCCCCCTCTAATACTTTTCTAGGGATTACCCAAAATTTTGAATTGTCTTTTACTTTTAACCACTTCAGCCCCGGCGAATTTGGCTGCCCAATGACCAGACCATGTTTTGCGATTCGGCACTGCATCGCTTTAACTGACAACTGCGCAGTTGTGCGACGTTGCACCCAAACAAAACTGACGTCCTTTTTTCCCACATATAGAGCTTTTTTTGGTGCTAGTTGATTACCTCTATCCCCACAAAATATATAAAACCTTTTTTTTTCCCCTCAGTTTAGGCCGATATGTATTCTTTTACATATTATTGGTAAAACAATCGCACTAAGCTTATTGATTAGTTTGCGCAAAAGTCATCACATCTACAAATAGGGGATATATTTATAGCATTTTCATTATTTATTTATTTTTACTAGTAATGGCGGTGATCTGCGATTTTTATCGTGAATGCGACATTATGGCGGACACATCAGACACCTTTGACGCTATTTTGGGATCATTGTCATTTATACAGCGATCAGTGCTATAAAAAAGGAGGAAGGGGTTAAGTGTGTCTTAGGGATTGATTCTAACTGTGGGGGGCTGGGCTACGAGTGACATGACAGTGATCACTGCTACCTATGACAAGGAGCAGTAGATCACTGTCCTGCCACTAGGCAGAACAGGGAAATGCCTTGTTTAAATAGGCATCTCCCTGTTCTGCCGCTCCGTGAGACGATCGCGGGAACCTGGCGGACATCGAGTCCGTGAGACCCGCGGGCACTCTCGCCGAGCATGCGGCGGGGGCGTGCGCATGCCCGCACACTGGAAAATTAAAGGGATGTCCCGGTATGCCCTTTTGCGCAGCCGTGCCATTCTGCCGAGGTATATATACATGCGGCGGTCGACGTTAATGATAATGGTAAATGGAACAAATAGAGAGGGTGAATATCCTTAATGGGGGCACAGAACGCAATAATAAACTGACACGTTTTCTAAACCCTCTCCACTCTATCCAAAAATAAAAAATAAAGTTTTGTCTTTAGTTATACTTTAAGACTCAGGTCACACAGGAAACAATACATGTCGCTTTGAATCAGCGCTTCTTGCTGATGGAATTGCATTGCATTGCAGTGGTTGTTGTGGTGCTTTGCCAGAAAAGGGGCATGTCCATTTTCTGGGACTTTTAGATTTGCTGCCAGCTAATTTTTTAAAGTGCTGCCTAGCACAGAAAAGGTTACTGTACAAAAAAGTACAATATAACTCATGTGCGTTAACACAGTGCACCCCAGTGGAAAAGTGTAAACCTAGCCTAATACATCATCAAATTTATTTTTTAAATGCAAGCAGTGTAAATACCTGAGTATGATCTGTTATCTGCCTCTTGTAGTCCCTGTAAATCAGAGTTTGAGAGTGAGAGAAAAAAGTAGAACAAAGAGACAATCAATTCATGTGTTGTCAAGAAGCATGCTGATAGAAGGAAAACCAAATTGAGAGAGGTGACCTTGTCACTGTGCTGCTTCTTCTTTTACAGTCCAGTCACAGGATTGTGTAGGTCTAGGACAGTGGTTCTCAACCTGGCGGTCGAATGAGGATTTGCCAGTCGTCACCAATAGTGTTGCTCACGAATATTCGCATTGCGAATATTCGACTCGAATATAGCATATTCGAGAAATCGCGCTATATTTCGAATTTCGCGGTGAATATTCGCAATTCCGAATATTCGATTTTTTACAAATTTTTTTTTAAAACAGATCACATCCTAGATATCTCCATCGACGTCTAAAAGCATTGCTGGTATGATTAGAGACCCTGGGCCGAGTAGCTGAAGCGTTCATTGAATTTTCCCGAAAAATCGCAATGCGATTATTCGGCAAACGCAATATCGCGCGATTATTTTCTTTGCCCCTATTTTCCGCATCAGAGCGATTTTTACAGTTTCATTTTTAAAACAGATCACATCCTAGTGATCTCCATAGACGTCTAAAAGCATTGCTGGTATGATTAGAGACCTTGGGCCGAGTAGCTGAAGCGATCATTTTATATTGCCGAATATTCGCAATGCGAATATTCGGCAATAGGAATATTGCGCGATTATTTTCTCCGCCCTTTTGCATCAGAGCCAATCAGAGTTCTCCTTCCACACTCGTCAGAGGTTAACAACCAATAGGAACCTGCCTGCATGGACATTATATAAGCTCACTCCCAGCACCATTTCATTGCAGATTCAGAAGCTGGCTAGAGAGTGTGGAGGCTGTTTCTGTGTTCCTGTGTCTTTGTTCCTGATTGATTTATATCATCATTAGCATAGTGCTGCATTGCTATTTAGTGATTCCAGTGCATCTTTTCCAGTATATCAACTGCTTTTTTCAAAGCAATAGACCCAAGAGCTTTTTTCAAAGCTACGTTTTGTGCTGTTTTGTGCTGTTTTGTTCATTTGTGTTACTGTTTGATCCTGCATCTTTGCTGTTCAGTGATATTTGCTAGAGATTTCAGTGCACATTTTGCTGAGCTTTCTAAAAGAGCTTTTCTAAAAGCTAAGTTTTGTTCATCTTGTGTTACTGTTTGATCTTGCAGGTTCGCTGTTCAGTGATATTTGCTAGGCATTTCAGTGCACATTTTGCTTAGTTTTTCCTAAAGAGCTTTTATAAAAGCTAAGTTTTGTGTTCAGTTTAGTTAAATTTTGTGTAGTAAGTGTACACACTGTTAGTGTACATTTATTTCATCTAGCTTAGCTTAGTGTGTGTTTAGTGTCTGTGTTTTGTGTTTAAAAAAAAAAAAAAAAAAAAAAGTTAGTGTTTGTTTAGTGCTTTTTTTTTCTTTAATTTTGTAGTCCTTGTCTTTGGTGTACTACTTTTCTTATAGTTTAGTAACTGTCTGTGTACGTCTTTGTCTGCGTGCCTGTCTTGTAAAAAAAACACAAAAACACATTTTGTTCACATTTCCCCCCCCCCCAATAAAGTTTACCCCCCCCACACACATATCAGCAATAATGAGCGGCATCCGTGGCCGTGGCAGCAGGGGTGGGGGAGTTACTCCCAGTGCTGGGTCGCTGCCAGCACGGGGTACCTCTCGTGCCCCTACTAGTGGTAGAGGATCGGGTGCAAGGGGAGTACGCCTGATCCGGGAGTTCTTCCCATCGGGCAGCCGCCCGATATTGCCATCTCAGGCTGAAGTAGTGGTGGACTACATGGGGCACAGCAGTGCCACTGAGTCGTCGGTCCCGACTCACAGTAGTACCACCATTACACCGGTGCCTGTAGTACCCCCCCCAGCCCCCAAGAGTCCAGCATCTTACTGTTCGACAGCGACAGTGAGAGGGATATCTTGGGGGAGGCCATGCATCAGGCAGACCTTCAGCTCTGTCCTGATGGTCAGGACCTTTTTGAAGGGATGGATGAGGAGGATGGGATACCTGCTGGCAGTATCCCAGAGACATCCCTTCAAACTGGTGCTGCTGTTTTGGTGCAGGAAACAGCAGCACCTAGTCAGACCCAGGCGTGGGTGAGGGGACAGCGGAGCCAGGCTAGAGGCTCCATGTCAGTTGGTTCCCTCAGACCAACACATCTCAGCCCTTGGTCTGACATCTCTGTGGGCGAAGAGGGTGACCCATCATGGTTGCCATCTGACGCGTCGGCTCACTACGTCAGTGACGACGGGGAAGGTAGGCACCCTGGTGAAACGGTGCGCCAGGTCACCACCAGGGAGACCATCGTCAGGGTCTCCACTGGTGATGGCAGCAGGAGGTGTCAGGAGGAGCAGCAGCAGCAGCAGCAGCAGGCAGCTCCACCTGTGCGCACCGAGTCCCAGCAGGTGCAAGTAAGCGTCACCCCATCTGACAGGAGGGCGGTGCTGAAGTCACCTGTCTGGAACTACTTTACCCTGGTGGCAGACAACCCTACCGTGGCCATCTGCCGGATTTGTAAAGTGAGGGTGAAGAGAGGGAAGTGTTTGGCTCGGGTGGGTACCACAGCCCTGAACCAGCACCTGAGGATAAACCACTGGGCGTTGTATGACGAGATGAAGCGTGGTGGTGGTAGCAGCGCCACCACCACAAGTGAGCAGGGTACAGCAGCCCCTGCCACATCTTCATCTCTTTCCAGCAGGTCATGCCCCCCCGCTCCCTCTAGTAGAGGTACTGGTACCGGCAGCCAGACCTCTACTTCCACAGCACCCTCCACGTCTGTGTCCCGCACTGCCGTCCGGCGCCAGGCGTCGATTTCAGACGCCTTTGACCGCACCACTCCCTTCCCCCCTGGAGACCGACGTGTGCGTTCCCTCAATGGGCTCCTGGCAAGGGTTATTGCCCAACATCTGCTGCCCTTCAACATAGTTGACAGCAAACCCTTCAGGCAGATGTTGGAGCAGGCCCAACCCCAATGGCGTGTCCCCAGCCGCCATTTCTTTGCCAGGACTGGTGTCCCTGCCCTACACCAGCACATTGTGCAGAATGTAACCCTGTCGCTGGATCACGCTGTCAGCGACAGGGTTCATCTGACAATGGATGGCTGGACCAGCAGGCATGGGCAGGGGCGCTACATCAGCTTCACGGCCCATTGGGTTTCCCTCCGAGGCGTCGGTGAGGGATCGGCGGCAACCGATCTTGTGGTGCCGCCCCGGGGTGTCCAGGGGAGAACTGCTGGTCTCCCTCAAGCCACTGTCTCCGCAGCTGCTGAGCCTCCCAGCAAGCGCCCCCGTAGCTACTCAAGTGTGGGGCACGTGCGCTGTCAGGCCGTGCTCCAGCTTGTTAGTTTAGGGGACCGGAGACACACTGGAGAAGAAGTGCTGAAAGCAGTTCAGGCTCAGGTCCAGAAGTGGCTGACACCCCGAAGGCTCCAGGCAGGTATGGTTGTCTGCGATAACGGCAGCAACCTACTCGCCGCCCTCAGTGCTGGCAGTCTGACCCACGTGCCCTGTCTGGCACATGTCCTCAACCTGGTGGTGCAGAAGTTCCTGCGCACTTATCCCGGGTTGAGTGACATTGTGGCAAAGGCGCGTAGGATTGCCAGCCACTTCAGGCGCTCCCCAACCGCTACCGCGTCCCTGTCCAAGTTGCAGCGGAAGTACAGTCTGCCCCTTCACAGGCTGATTGTGGACAGTGTGACGCGGTGGAACTCCACCCTCCACATGCTGAAGAGGTTGTGGGAGCAGCAAAGGGCGGTGAGGGAGTACCTGATGGAACTAGGCACTGAGAGGGCTTCACCACAACTCCCTTTCATCGCCTGTGCGGAGTGGGGGCAGATAAAGCAGGTCTGCCAAGTGTTGTCCTCCTTCGAGCAGGCGACCAAGATGGTCAGCAGTGAGCACGTCGGCCTCAATAGCGTGCTGCCAATAGTGTTCATGCTGGAGAGGACACTAGATCGCCTGCTCGAAGCTGGGGAGAGTGCCTTGGTGGAGCAGGAGGAGTCAGCAATGCTCCACCGAGACCAGGGCCAGGACGAGGAGGAGGAGGAGGATGATGATGATGAGGAGGAGGTGGTTGCTGGTGTCGTCCCGGAGTCAGGGCCTGGTCAGGAGGGAGAGCCGGTGTTGGGGGCGCCGATAGTCCGGGGGTTGGGCATCTCTGAGTTTGACCAGCAGCGCCTCAGGGATGAAGAGTCGCACCTCATTCACCTGGCCAGCAGTGAGGAGTCACAGCGGGCTGTGCTCTTCCCCATGGCTGCCCACATGCTGAGATGCCTCAGGAGGGACCCCCGTGTTAAGACCATCAAGGCGAGGGATGATTTCTGGATGGCCACCCTTTTGGATCCCAGGTGCAAGGGGAAACTGGAGCAGTTCATCCCAGCCAGCCGGAGGCAGCACCGGATGGAGGAACTGCAGGCAGGCATTGTCAGACGGTTGGAGCAGGCAACTCCCCGGCCTCCAGTTGTCCCCCCTCATCTCACCCAGCAGGTGGCTGCACCCAGCAGCAGCCGAGCAGGGGACCTAATGGATGAGATGAGGATGTTCTTCCAAACCGAGCGACCCAGTACCAGCACCAGCAGCAGCAGCAGTCACCACCAGCGGCTGGCCCACATGGTGGCAGACTACATGGCGTCCGTCGGTGCTTCTGACAGTATGAGCACCGACGACCCCATGGAGTACTGGGTTGCCAGATTGGACACCTGCCGCGAGCTCGCTCAGTATGCGCTGGAGTTATTGTCTTGCCCCCCCTCCAGCATACTATCTGAGCGGACATTCAGCGCGGCAGGTGGGGTGGTCACGGACAAGAGGACCCGTCTGTCCACAGACTCCGTGGACAGACTCACATTCATAAAGATGAATGAGTCCTGGATCGGCGGTGACTTTCTGGCACCCGTCGTCGGTTCAGGGCGCTGAAGGGTCCCTTGTCATGCATTCCCTGATGGAGCCCCGGACCTGATGTATTTACAGTGCTGAATATAACTATTTTAACATCTGAGAAAATCAATGTTAATATTTGGTACAGTAGGCTTTCTTTGCAATTACAGCGGTCAAACCTTTCTTGTAGTTTTACACCAGCTTTGCACACACTGGAGGAGGGATTTTGGCCCACTCCTCCACACAGATCTTCTCTACATCAGTCAGGTTTCTGGGCTCTCGCTGAGAAACACGGAGTTTGAGCTCCCTCCAAAGATTCTCTATTGGGTTTAGGTCTGGAGACTGGCTAGGCCACGCCAGAACCTTGATATGCTCCTTACAGAGCCAATCCTTGGTTATCCTGGCTGTGTGCTTTGGGTCATTGTCATGTTGGAAGACCCAGCCTCGACCCATCTTCAAAGCTCTAACTCAGGGAAGGAGGTTGTTGCCCAAAATCTCGCAATACATGGCCACGGTCATCCTCTCCTTAATACAGTGCAGTCACCCTGTCCCATGTGCAGAAAAACACCACCAAAGCATGATGCTACCACCACCATGCTTCACATTAGGGATGGCGTTCTTGGCATGGTACTCATCATTATTCTTCCTCCGAACACGGTTAGTGAAATTATGATCAAAAAGTTATATTATGGTCTCATCTGACCACATGATTTTCTCCCATGACTCCTCTGGATCAGTCAAGACACCTATGTCAGCAGTTATTTCACACCCTATATACTCTTATTAACACTGCTGTTCATCATGGCACCTCCTGCCCAAGTGATATGACTCTGTATCAACTACTACTGGTAATACTACTACTGCTGCTTCTGCTGCTGCTGCCCAGTCAAGACACCTATGTCAGCAGTTATTTCACACTCTATATACTCCTATTCCTACTGCTGTTCATCATGGCACCTCCTGCCCATGTGATATGACTCTGTATCAACTACTACTGGTAATACTACTACTGCTGTTTCTGCTGCCCAGTCAAGACACCTATGTCAGCAGTTATTTCACACCCTATATACTCTTATTAACACTGCTGTTCATCATGGCACCTCCTGCCCAAGTGATATGACTCTGTGTCAACTACTACTGTTAATACTACTACTGCTGCTTCTGCTGCTGCTGCCGCCCAGTCAATACACCTATGTCAGCAGTTATTTCACACTCTATATACTCCTATTCCTACTGCTGTTCATCATGGCACCTCCTGCCCATGTGATATGACTCTGTATCAACTACAACTGGTAATACTACTACTGCTGCTTCTGCTGCCCAGTCAAGACACCTATGTCAGCAGTTATTTCACACCCTATATACTCTTATTAACACTGCTGTTCATCATGGCACCTCCTGCCCAAGTGATATGACTCTGTGTCAACTACTACTGCTAATACTACTACTGCTGCTTCTGCTGCTGCTGCCCAGTCAAGACACCTATGTCAGCAGTTATTTCACACTCTATATACTCCTATTCCTACTGCTGTTCATCATGGCACCTCCTGCCCATGTGATATGACTCTGTATCAACTACTACTGGTAATACTACTACTGCTGCTTCTGCTGCCCAGTCAAGACACCTATGTCAGCAGTTATTTCACACCCTATATACTCTTATTAAGACTGCTGTTCATCATGGCACCTCCTGCCCAAGTGATATGACTCTGTATCAACTACTACTGCTAATACTACTACTGCTGCTTCTGCTGCTGCTGCCCAGTCAAGACACCTATGTCAGCAGTTATTTCACACTCTATATACTCCTATTCCTACTGCTGTTCATCATGGCACCTCCTGCCCATGTGATATGACTCTGTATCAACTACTACTGTTAATACTACTACTGCTGCTTCTGCTGCTGCTGCCGCCCAGTCAATACACCTATGTCAGCAGTTATTTAACACTCTATATACTCCTATTCCTACTGCTGTTCATCATGGCACCTCCTGCCCATGTGATATGACTCTGTATCAACTACTACTGTTAATACTACTACTGCTGCTTCTGCTGCTGCTGCCGCCCAGTCAATACACCTATGTCAGCAGTTATTTCACACTCTATATACTCCTATTCCTACTGCTGTTCATCATGGCACCTCCTGCCCATGTGATATGACTCTGTATCAACTACTACTGGTAATACTACTACTGCTGCTTCTGCTGCCCAGTCAAGACACCTATGTCAGCAGTTATTTCACACCCTATATACTCTTATTAACACTGCTGTTCATCATGGCACCTCCTGGCCAAGTGATATGACTCTGTGTCAACTACTACTGCTAATACTACTACTGCTGCTTCTGCTGCTGCTGCCCAGTCAAGACACCTATGACACCTATGTCAGCAGTTAATTCACACTCTATATACTCCTATTCCTACTGCTGTTCATCATGGCACCTCCTGCCCATGTGATATGACTCTGTATCAACTACTACTGGTAATGCTACTACTGCTGCTTCTGCTGCCCAGTCAAGACACCTATGTCAGCAGTTATTTCACACCCTATATACTCTTATTAAGACTGCTGTTCATCATGGCACCTCCTGCCCAAGTGATATGACTCTGTATCAACTACTACTGCTAATACTACTACTGCTGCTTCTGCTGCTCAGTCAATACGCAGTTAATTCACACTCTATATACTCCTATTACCACTGCTGTTCATCATGGCACCTCCTGCCCAAGTGATATGACTCTGTATTGTCAATGTCTGCTACTACTACTACTGCTCAATCAAGACACCTATGTCACTAGTTATTTGCCACTCTATACTACTATTACCACTACTGATGCTGCTGCTGCTGTTCATCATGGCACCTCTTGCCCGAGTGATTTGACACTGTATTGTCAATGTCTACTACTACTATTACAGCTCAGTCAAGACACCTGTGTCCCAATTTTTTGGTACACTATTGACTACTAAGACCACTACTGATGCTGTAAAGTATTCCCCAAGTGTTTTTATGCTATCTATTACTATTACCACTACTGCTTGTAAATCATGCCTGTGTGATACTTAGTGGGAATGCTTTAATAAGCATTCCCAGTATGGATACCCGTAAATGTATTAATCTTAATTAGTGTGAATGCTTTAATAAACATTTCCAGTATTGATATACGTAAATTTAGTAATCTTATTATTCCCTACGTTTTTTGGTTCTGCGTAACTTCGGCATACTTTCAGCTATTGAGACCATTCAACTGTAAAAATGTTCGTCTCGTTCAGCTAATGATGGGACTTCTTCAAGTTTTTTTCTACTTTTTACACTTTTATAAATTTTAAGCTTTTAGACCCTTTTTTTTAACATTGAAGTCAATGAGAACATCCTTTTCCCCTTTGAATTCACATGCCCTGCCAAAAGTTTCAGCTACTTCATACTTTCACTTACAGACACTGAAAAAACTTTAAAGCGGTCACAAAATATTTAGCTATCCGGCTATGACTTTTCAGATCGTTATCGTTTACAATTTTTTGGTGAAAACGCAATTTACGTTTTGCGAATTTTTCACAAAAATGCAATCGGTTATAATGTAATCCTATGGAGGGGATTTAGAGTCTGTCATGTGACCTTAACATTGGAGATCTTTGTAATTAAAAATATCTTTAGAAAAAGGGGAAACAAATTGGTCTCACGCCCACAAGATCTACTTTTCATACACAATTTTTATATCAAAACGTAGCTATGCTTGTCTGGTTTATGGCAATGTGATCAATTCTGCGATACGTATTTTAGTTTTAGTTATTGGAGCAACAGCCAGAAATTATGTCTCATAGACTCTCATGTTAAATTATCTAAAAAATGTTGCTGCAGAACTCACAAAGACGCTCTTTTCTAAATCGCAGACATGGCCACATTTTTAAGTTTATCAACATAAATTTCATATCGATGCGTTTACAAGGGCCGTGTATTTCAAACGGTGTAGTCGTTGTATCGATCGCATGTACGGTTGAGGATTTATTAAGCTTTGTTTGGAGGCTTAAATCATGTATTAGATCTGTGAATTAAAAGCGTTTGTAATGTTATTTCTTTCCATAAATAACTTTCCTGACCTCAGTGCAATATTCCTCCTCACTGACCTGGGGGGGAGGGGAAACCTATTGAGGGGGGAGGGGCGACCAGGAAGTCAGCATACTCTATACTTTGCAGATAGAGAAAGAAGCTGTGTGTCCTAAAGATAGTGTAGTGGTTATGGTGAATGTCTTTGGCAAGGGGCTCACCAATTAAGCTATTCAGCATTCCCACTCGCATTTTCCTCAGGAAATGCATTGTCTAGTTATATTATATTTTAATACTCCTGCTGCTGCCTCCATGCTGAGTAAAGCTTCATGACCTCTCTGGCACAGCGGATCCACCAACAGCCTCCGCTACAAGCTGCCAGACCGGATCTAAACAGCAAGTGTAACTATAACAATGAACCTTATGTTAAACCCTGTTTTGCGGCATTTATACTGCAACCATTGGGCTGTCTGCAAGAGCTCATCTGCATTCTCTCTCTTTCTTGCTCTCCCTCTCTCTCTCTTTGTATATATATATATATATATATATTGTTGCTTTTGTTATGTTCATTTTTCAACAGTTTATTTTGTGTTCGTCGTGTCTGTGTCGTGTGCTTTAGTTTGTCCTAGGTTACTGTTAAATAAAATAATAGTATAAAATGTTTTTGCTTATTATGAAGTTAAATGTGTTGATGTTGATTTGTTTGATGTGAAGTTAGATGTGTTGAAAAACCTACAACTCTATCTCAAAAAGAAATGAAACATTTCCAAAAAATAAGATTTTTTAATACAAAAATAAATTCAAATATAACTATCAATGCGTTTCTGAATGCGTTCCAGTTCCTCAATATGATCCGATTGCTGCTGCTCTAGCAGAGCATTTTGTTGTGTTAGGTAGCGGATCTTCCGCTGGTTTTGCAGGATCCTCTGGTGGGTCTTTTTGATGAGTCTGTTCTGCCTTCTCAGATCTCTTGATGCTGTTAGGATATAATAAAAAAACATTTGGATTTCAAAGAACGTTACCAAATAAATAAAATATTTTTTTTGCTTATTAATCAATCATTATCATGTGTATACACTTGTTATGTGTCTAACACATCCCGGGAGTGCAGAATTATTAGGCAAATGAGTATTTGGACCACATCATCCTCTTTATGCATGTTGTCTTACTCCAAGCTGTATAGGCTCGAAAGCCTACTACCGATTAGGCATATTAGGTAATGTACATCTCTGTAATGAGAAGGTGTGTGGTCTAATGACATCAACACTCTATATCAGGTGTGCATAATTATTAGTCAATTTCCTTTTCTTTGGCAAAATGGGCCAAAAGAAGGACTTGACAGACTCTGAAAAGTCCAAAATAGAGAGATATCTAGCAGAGGGATGCAGCACTCTTAAAATTGCAAAGCTTCTGAAGCATGATCATCAAACAAAAGAAGCGTGTGGAAAAACAAAGGTGCAAAATAACTGCCCATGAACTGAGAAAAGTTAAGCGTGCAGCTGCCAAGATGCCACTTGCCACCAGATTGGCCATATTTCAGAGCTGCAACATCACTGGGGTGCCCAAAAGCACAAGGTGTGCAATACCCAGAGACATGGCCAAGGTAAGAAAGGCTGAAAGACGACGACCACTGAACAAGACACACAAGCTGCAACGTCAAGACTGTGCCAATAAATATCTCAAGAAAGATTTTTCTAAGGTTTTATGGACTGCTGAAATGAGAGTGAGTCTTGATGGGCCAGATGGAAGAGCCCGTGGCTGGATTGGTAAAGGGCAGGGAGCTCCAGTCCGACTCAGACGCCAGCAAGGTGGTGGTGGAGTACTGGTTTGGGCTGGTATCATCAAAGATGAGCTTGTGGGGCCTTTTCGGATTGAGGATGGAGTCAAGCTCAACTCCCAGTCCTACTGCCAGATTATGGAAGAGACCTTCTTCAAGCAGTGGTACAGGAAGAAGTCACCATCCTTCAAGAAAAACATGATTTTCATGCAGGACAATGCTCCATCACACGTGTCAAAGTACTCCACAGCGTGGCTGGCAAGAAAGGGTATTAAATAAAAAAAAGTAATGACATGGCCTCCTTGTTGACCTGATCTGAACCCCATTGAGAACCTGTGGTCCATCATCAAATGTGGGATTTACAAGGAGGGAAAACAGTACACCTCTCTGAACAGTGTCTGGGAGGCTGTGGTTGCTGCTGCACGCAATGTTGATGGTGAACAGATCAAAACACTGACAGAATCCATGGATGTCAGGCTTTTGAGTGTCCTTGCAAAGAAAGGTGGCTATATTGGTCACTGATTTGTTTTTGTTTTGTTTTTAAATGTCAGAAATGTGTATTTGTGAATGTTGAGATGTTATATTGGTTTCACTGTTAAAAATAAATCATTGAAATGGGTATCTATTTATTTTTTTGTTAAGTTGCCTAATAATTCTGCACAGTAATAGTAGTCACCTGCACACACAGATATCCCCCGAAAATAACTAACATTAAAAACAAACTAAAAACTACTTCCAAAAAAATTCAGCTTTGATATTAATGAGTTTTTGGGGTTCATTGAGAACATGGTTGTTGTTCAATAATAAAATGAATCCTCAAAAATACAACTTGCCTAATAATTATGCACTACCTGTATACTTCTAGCATCAATACCATATTATGGTTCTACAATCTGACAGGTGCGCTTTATATGTTGTCCATTTTTATATCTACATTTTATTGTTGAAATGTTATTAATCATTGTGCACATATTTACCTTCCTGAACGAGGCTCACAGGACCGCTGTCTTCCTCCTGCTCTTCTGCTTGAGAAGTTGGGGTGGTGGGGGGGGGGAAGCTCCTCAGCTTGCTCCTCAACAGGAGCTGGGGTTGGGGAGTGGGAGGGCCCTGGCTGCTCCTCCTCATCCATCTCCTCCTCTGCCGCATCCTCCTCTGCCGCATCCTCCTCCTCCTCCTCATCGGCCTGGCGCCTTCTGCGCTTGGCGCGCACAGCTGGTATTGGAGCACCTATAATAACACAATGTTCATATATTATAAAAATGTTTTCTAATGACGTATGCAAATTCTGTGTACTCTGCTGTATTGTATATGAATACAAATTGATTTATATAGACAGTTAACCAATGGGACAATGTTATATTAAAGGGTCTTGTGGGCACTACAGGGGACTGAGCGTGAGCTGGGATGCCACCATGTTAAAATGAGCTGTTTTTGTCTCCTTTGTTTTGTTCAGACGATCTCATGTTAAAAAAAGGGCCTGATGGAGCACACGGGATTACTATAACAACCCCACGCCTAACACAGGAATTTAGTGGGAATCTATATATATAAAACTCAACGTGTGTGTGCATGTATGTATGTATGTATGTATGTTCCAGCATCACGTACAAACGGCTAAAGATATTTACATGAAACTTGGCACACAGGTTACTTATATGTCAGCCACAAACATAGGATAGGTGGTTTAACCCTTACCCACCCCCATTTGCCATGGTCGGGGTTTTTCTTTAAAGTCCCATGCAAAGCAATGGGAAAAGTATGTTCCCACATAACTTCTGTGTTCCTGTCTGCTGTCCCATGTCTTTTTTCAACAGTACTATGAATACCTTGGCTGGTGGTGATATATGTTAGCACAACATGGCATCTTGGTTAACAACATCTGACCTTACATGAATTACATATGACCTTACATAACTGTCACCAAAGGAGCTGCGGTGGCTCCACGCGATTGCCACTGCGCTGACAAGTGATTCACCTCTGCAGCTAGGGGTTCGGATCCCGCTCTCGGCTACATGTGAATTGAGTTTGGTGGTCTCAGCCCCGCCCCAGGTGGGTGTGCTATGCGAGGTTGGGTTGGGAGGACCCCCTCACACCCGCCATTGCCACCCGGGGCATGGAGAAAGGTGGCAGATTGCCTCTGGGGGAGGCCTCCCAACTCCTGCAGGCCGGCTCCTCTCTCTTTCGAGTTCACGCACAAAATACACTTTTGAAAAAAAAAACATAACTGTCAACAATAACTTACCTGGATGATATCTATCCCGAAGACGTCTGACCTGATCCATTTGGCGCCTCTGCCTCTTCAGGTCAGACCACTTCTTCACAATCGCCTTGTGGTTGTGTTGGCCGCCAAAGTCAGTGATTAGGGCGCTGGCCACAGCCCTTTTCTCTGGCTGCCTGCGGAGCAGGTCGTATCCTGTTTCCAGGAACTTCTGCAAGATGAAGAACAAAGTATATTGTAATACTTCTGTTGACAGCCTTATGGATATATGACGTAAATGTATGCTATTCAACAATTGGAAGCATTCCCGCCTTATTAATCAATGACAGGGGTAACATGACAGATTTTATATCCTGCCATTTCGGTTGCCACCTTTTTTGCATAAATATAGCAGCCATTATCATTTGCATAATTATGAATATATTATTAACAACACAGGATACACGTATAGGGGAGATATGCGTTGCTAACTCTTTTCCCTGTCAGGAGCCTAACGCCCCGGGGGGTCAGAGACGGGACCTTTTCGGAGGACCACTGACGTATGTACCCGTCGCAGTTTTTTGTGATGTCACTCTTTAGGTGTGTGCACATTTTTCACTGCACCGGGTGGAGTTTTTGGGTTGTGTTTTGCACGCCACAGGCTTTTCAACAGAAAAAAACCAGCTGGAGGCAGAATGGTTGCAAAACACTACGGGTTTGTTACCTAACTCTGGGTTTCAAGACCAGTCCACCTCCAGCTGTTGCAAAACTACTACTCCCATCAGCCACGGTCTGTCAGTGCATGTTAAGAATTTTACTTTTGCTGCATCTAGGGTGCCACAGTTTAGAGACCCGTGCATAAAGGCCTGAAAAATGGGGGCCTGCAGAATTTACAATACTAGAATGTTGATTCAAAAAAGGAAGGGAAAAGATGAGGAGCTAGAGGGAGGGAGAAGGAAAAACAGAAAGGAGAAGAAAAAAGGAAGGGGTAAAGGGAAGAAGGAAAAAGAGTGAAAAGAAAAAAAGGGGCGTTACTGACCTGAACATTTGGATTCATAGGCTATACATGCCGACTACGATCTGCTGTCCCAGCAAACCTAAGATCATTTTAATTAGGTATATCAAGGCTTCTTTTTCTGTGTGTTTTCTTCTATGTCTCTGAATATGGTTATTTAGGTAGACTTGGGCCTAATATGAGGATTTTTCTCATTATCAATTATGTATTGTCTTTTCTCTCCCTTTCTATAACCACAGTCTTTTTTGAGCTGTGCAGTGTGTCAGGGACTTTCTAGCCCTGCAACCCATGGATTTTTCGTTTTGACCTCTATTGGCTTACCAAAGGTGATTTGCTGTTATACAACACACGCCATACCTACATTATTTTAGACATTCCTATTTTCGTCTTTTTCTTTTCTGCGTCTTATTATATATTATCTTTTTCTATTTATATACGCTATACCTCAATCTCCATTATATACCTTTTTCTTTTTCTCCTCTTCTATCAGTGTGCCTACATTGTGGATAATGACTTCTATTTACTGAATATATGTCCTTAATAAATCTTCTCTATGTGCTATATTAGATTCCAGGTGTTGCGCATGCAAATTCCTGCCAAAACTGCATCCTGACGAATGTTGTCATTTATTGTGCATCATATATACCTTATGGATGCTTCCACTGAGGACCATATGTCATGTAATTATACATTCAGATATTCATTATTTTAAATTCTTTTCTTTTCATAGATATATTTGTTATTAATTCTTTAAACTGTATCATTACAGACACAAATCTGTCTCTATGCTAAATATGCATAGAGACAGATCCCCTACTCCTGAGGAAGTCACATGATAGTGACGAATGCGCATGAGTCCACTGAGAGGTATCGGAGGTGACGTTGGCGACAGATTGCCCCTCTTTTTTACATGCTCAATTGTATTTTGGATTATGTGAGTACCCCTATCTATTTTCTTTGAGAATTAAAATTTTTAAAACGGTATCACACCATCGATGCTTTATTTCTTTGGGGCGAGAAACTGACCAATCTGGGACGAGAACTCCAAGGAGGACCTGCCGTTGTTGGATCAGAGCCCATCGAGTGAACCATCTAATGTGGTTGGATCTATATGCTGTTACCTTACAGCAGTAAGGTAAGGGGACATCCTTACTTACCCTAAAAGGATCACTGGATACCCATTTTCCTCTCACTCCATATTGCGGACCTACACTTGCACTTTTGCTTTCTTGGACTTTTGAAATCTTACTTATACTTTTTGCTAATATTTTTCAAACTCTGTTGATGGACTGTTTATCACCAATATAGGAGTGTCACTTAGCACAGTTACCTGGGATTTTTTTGCACCATTACTTATAGTGTATTTCATCACATTAAGAGGAACCTGTGTAGTTATATGATTTGCACCATTACTGTTATTGTTCACTGATCATTTATATTTATTTTTATGCTGATGCCATTTGGGCTATATTGCTCCTCATTTCAATTACACCTACTTTCATTCCCCTCCCCCACCTGTTTATTCACTTATCCATTCACCACTGATTAGCGCAGCACTACCCTCCCCATTTTCATATGCTAAATATGCATTCCTCGTCTTCGTCCTGAAGAAGCCCCACGGCGAAACGTGCGTTGGCGACTTCTGAGGAATATACAGTGGCTACCAATAATAACAATTTTTTGTATTATTTCTGTATTTTTTGTATTTATATGCTATCGAATTAAACATTTTTTAACTTACTTCCTTGGCCTCAAAGTCTGACCATCAATGTCCACTCGTTAGATATTGTTTCCCTTCTTTTATACTTTACAGATGTGGCCCATGTGAGTGCTTTCCTTACGTTTTTTCCCATTTCTTCTATTTTTTTCCCCCCCTTTTTTTCTTTTCACTCTTTTTCCTTCTTCCCTTTCCCCCTTCCTTTTTTCTTCTCCTTTCTGTTTTTCCTTCTCCCTCCCTCTAGCTCCTCATCTTTTCCCTTCCTTTTTTGAATCAACATATATACCAGGTGGTAGACACCATTTGTCTTTTCGCACTCTAGGGGTGCTCTAAGCCCTTTGTTTTTCAGAGGCAATCACCCCTCATTAGCACCTTTATATCAACAATTTATTATTGCTTAATTTTCTTTTTTTTTAAAAAACAAACATATTTTTTCTTCTTGTTTTTCTCATACATACATAATTTGTCTAGTATAAACGATATTGTGAGGTGACATTGATGGCTGACTTTACGGGCAATAATTGGGAAGGCTTTATGCTAGATATCCAAAAAACATGTTCTGTCAATACTAAATCAGAAGTTGATTTTGAGATAGTGTATCACAAGCTGCTACAAACATTCGAGAGAAAGTCCAGTCTTTTCTGGCACATAAGATATTTTGAACAATACATTACTGAAAATATGAATCCTAAAGGCCTACGAGTACAAGTATTTCCCAATATTTGGTCTATTGATGCAGATTTTAAAACTAGGTGGGAACAAAACCTACTAGGCTGCTCTAGAAAAATGATGGAACTCATGGTAGAATATTATATGAAGGAGTTGAAAGTTGTTGATTGTGAAATCAAAAGAATCTATGATGAAAATGTGATCACTCTCAACAAGGAAGGTTTTGCAGCTTATGATGCACGCTTAAAAGAAAATATCCAGGGCTTCACTAGGGATCTTTTAGTTAAAAAAGAAGAGAAACTGGCACGAGACAAAATGGCATTTGCCGGTCTCTATGCCTACTCTTGGCCAACTACGAATGGCCCCAAAACAGGACGTAGGAACCCTGGACAATTCAGGGAGGGAAAAAGAGGGACAAATAACAAAGATAAAACTGATTCTGACTCCTCTACCAATTCTTATGTTTCCCAGCAAACTAGGACAACTGAGAAAGGACAACGACATGGACGGAATACCCGGAAAAGGACTCAACAAGGTGGTGGGTACTCTAACGGTGCACAAACTAAAAAAAGATTAACAGATAATGACGAAGTACATACTACAAGCACCCCCTTGACAGATCCCATAATAGATCAGCCACTCCCGCTATCTCAGTTAACATCTATGTTTCCTCCTTCCACACTGGGTGCCTCATCTGAGTTGTCTACCTGTCCTTCCTCCTGTACCCCTAGAATAGATCCGACTCTACGTCAAAATATTCTGGAATCAGCAAAAAGCCTAGCCAGACCACATAACATCAATCTACTTGGCGCAATACCCAAAGACACCCCCAAAAAATGACAGATCGACCACTACTTTTTACCAATAACAAAGACTATTCAAGATGACGGTGGCAACACATCAAATCCCAATTTATATAAATCTCCCCACTTGACTTTGTCGAGACCCCCTATCATGGTCAATGATACACTTAAACTGGAAATAATCAACTTGTCCAAATATGCCCTCAATCGATCTGAGGAAGAACTTCTCAGTCTAGGTCTCAATTTTTGTCCTAATCAAGTAACAAATAAGTTCAATCTTATTAAAGATCTGTACTTATTTGCTCGAAAACTAACATTGAAATTCATGTATGACAGGGAAAGGAAAGATAAACAAGCTGAAGTTGTCGACCAAGAAATTTGGAAAAGTTTCACAGTTGCCGACTTTCGTGCTTTAAAAACACTAATTTCATTATTAGATGAAAATGATAGCCGTCCAACACAAGACACTACGCCTGAATCATATGAGTCAAAAGGAGAAAGGGTACAACTATCCGTATATAGACAAGACTTAGAAACACTTGAAAAAGCAGTAAAAAAGAAGTCTCTAAACTTTCCACCACTCCAAACGAACTCAAATGTTTGGGCCTTCCTTATTCAAACAATAAAGGAGGTAGAATCTCTCCCCCTTGTCAAACATACCAACCCTAAATTTTCATCCATACACACCCAAGCCCTGGATGCACTGAGCAAAAATTCAGAAATAATTATAAAACCATCTGACAAGGGCGGCAATATCGTGGTGATGAATGACTTACAATATAGGAACATGTGCTGGGATATTTTGAAAAACCGCACATGGTACCTACCAATCAATAAAGAGATTATTACAAAATTTAATCAGCAATTTGATGATCTATTACAGTTGGCACTTTTTGACGGATCAATTACCAAAGCCATCTTTGATGGTATTCAGGTCCCACACCCTAGAACTCCCACTTTCTATGCGCTACCCAAAACGCACAAAAATTTACAACATCCACCAGGCCGCCCAATTATATCAGGAGTCGGCTCAAAAACTGAAAGAGCAAGTGTATTCATTGACCAATACCTTAGGCCACACGTGACTTCTTTACCCTCCTACATTCAAGACACGCCCGACCTACTGAGAACAATTGACGGACTCACGGTACCCGATGGTTGCCTTTTGGTCTCAATAGATGTGGAGGCACTGTATTCATCAATTCCACATGACAAAGGCCTCCAAATTATCTCTAACTTTCTTGCCGAAAAGGGACCTAAAATGGACAAGTTGAATGTTTTTGTGCTTAAATCTCTCTCCCACATCCTCACGAAGAATGTGTTTTCTTTTGATGGGTCCCACCTCCTCCAGGTACAGGGAGTCGCTATGGGCACCTCTTGTGCCCCTAGCTACGCGAACCTGTACCTGGGGGGGTGGGAACGAAAACTTTTCTCTGCTGACTCTAATACCTATTTTTTATCATTTATATTAAGCTGGTTTCGATACATCGATGATGTGCTGATGTTCTGGACGGGTACAGTAAAGGACCTGCTTGCCTTTATGAGTTTCTTAAATTGCAATGAATTTAATCTAAAGTTCACTATGAATCATAGTGACTCCGCCATTGCCTTCCTGGACATATTGATATATGTCGATGAGGTCAATGGCATACAGACATCCTTATATCGCAAACCCACCGCGGGTAACACCCTGCTACATGCAGCGAGTGCCCACCCGGCACCATTATTGAAGAGCATACCGTACAGTCAGTACCTTCGACTACGTCGAAATTGCTCCGATAATGTGAAATTCAAAAGCGAAGCGGATAAGCTCTACACCAGACTCAGTACGAGAGGGTATAGCAGATCCTGCTTAAAGCGGGCATTCAATCGAGCAGCTAAAAGAAACAGAGCCAGTACTCTGCTTAAGAGTAATTCCACCAAAAATAAGTCTGAAAACACCGTGATGCGGTTTATCACGACCTTCTCAGACCAACACGTTCAAATTCGTCAACTCATCCAAAGACATTGGCACCTTATCACGGCAGATGCCACTCTTTCTAAGTATGTGGCTAAAAATCCTAATATTACATTCAGACGATCCACTTCGGTAAGAGATCGACTGGTTAAAAGCACCTACTGTAAGCCTCTAGTGGGATTGTCAGAAATACCAGGTCTCTATAAATGTGGGCACTGTAAATTTTGTCACCTAATCAGAGAGGGCCAGACCGTTGACCTTCCCAATGGGGAAACACACAAATTACACAAACATGTCACGTGTCAAACACAAGGGGTTATATATATAATTTTCTGTACTTGTGGATGCTTCTATGTGGGCAAAACTATCCGACCATTATGGAAGCGGGTTAAAGATCATATGTATTATATTACCAATGGTCTTTTAAATAAGACCATGGGATACCATGTCGCCTTTACACACGGCTATGTAACCCCCCGAATACAATTTTTGGTACTGGACTGCATAGCCGAGGACCCCAGAGGGGGCAACTTTGATCAGAAAGTCCTACAGCGGGAAACTCAATGGATTTATCGCCTCAAGGCAAATGTGTGGCCAGGGTTGAATGACTCAATGAGCTTCAAGTCATTCTTATATGTTTAATTATCCCCAAACATGTTTCTGTCACTTACCTTGTATTACTCCGTGTTATTTTTTGCCTGTCACCGTTACTCTTGCTCTACTCGCAGTACTCTAACCATCCCTATCTTTTCCAACTGGGATGGTTCATGTATTAGACTATATATTATATGTATGGTGATGCTTTCTATAAACACAATATAAATAATATGTGGATAGAACTCTAAATAGGAAGATTATATATCTATCAGTTATTTCTCCTTAACATCAGTTACTGCTTTATTAATAATGATAAAATACATGTTATGTGCTATTTTCCAATACAACGGTAATGGAATTACCCAACTTTTAGGAAGTAATGTGCAATTATATATTTTTATATAATCAGCGTATGAGTATTTTTAAACGTTTGGATATCTCTATGTCGATTGCTTGATTGCCTGGTCCTCTACGGGTGTATCTAGGGCACATGTATCGAGTCTATGACTCACTGTCAGCATTCTTGGATGCGGCTGCGGCAATTTCTATTTGTATTTTTATTTCTTGATGTTTTGGCCCTATATTTAGCAGAGCGGGAACTGATCAATCATTGGCTGTATTTATTTCTTATTTTGAGGATACAATCATTGTCCTTTATGTATGCACACACTTTTCCAATTTTCTTCTAAATTTTTTTTTTTTTCAATCTATATGGAATGTCTATACTATAAACCTTTAAAAGAGTCCTATATTTGCCCATTAATACAGGTTGTGCCATTTCTATTCTGTCCACATGATGGCAAGCTAGAGACAACCTTACTACCCCTGATATTCATATATACGGTTTTCTTTCTTTTCTTTTATTTATGAGTCCTTTTTCTAAATAATCCCCTTTTTTATTATCCATGGTTCCCCTCTTTACCAAACGACCCAATTTCCCTACGTGCGCCCCTTCAGAACTTCACGCTTGGCCGTGACTTACGGCTGTACTATAATATTTGTTCCGCTGTCATATCGAGAATCGCGACCTGTTTATGCGCCGCTGTAATGAGTGGGCGCGCGTCAATGACGTCACACGCTTGACGCTGACGCAAGGATATGCCCTATTTAAGGGAGGAACACACGCACTTGCCTTGTGTTGCCTCGTGTACACCCTGGGACACAGATACCTTTACCTTTCGCCGCTCCATGGTAAGTACTGATGTTCTTATGCCTCTTGACACCCCTCGCTTTTCCCTGAGAGTGTTACTTACTACACCCTCACTCACATCTCCCTTTATTCATAGGCCTCCTGTTTTTAAATACAGTGCATGTTCATCAGCGGCGTTACTGACCTGAACATTTGGATTCATAGGCTATACATGCCGACTACGATCTGCTGTCCCAGCAAACCTAAGATCATTTTAATTAGGTATATCAAGGCTTCTTTTTCTGTGTGTTTTCTTCTATGTCTCTGAATATGGTTATTTAGGTAGACTTGGGCCTAATATGAGGATTTTTCTCATTATCAATTATGTATTGTCTTTTCTCTCCCTTTCTATAACCACAGTCTTTTTTGAGCTGTGCAGTGTGTCAGGGACTTTCTAGCCCTGCAACCCATGGATTTTTCGTTTTGACCTCTATTGGCTTACCAAAGGTGATTTGCTGTTATACAACACACGCCATACCTACATTATTTTAGACATTCCTATTTTCGTCTTTTTCTTTTCTGCATCTTATTATATATTATCTTTTTCTATTTATATACGCTATACCTCAATCTCCATTATATACCTTTTTCTTTTTCTCCTCTTCTATCAGTGTGCCTACATTGTGGATAATGACTTCTATTTACTGAATATATGTCCTTAATAAATCTTCTCTATGTGCTATATTAGATTCCAGGTGTTGCGCATGCAAATTCCTGCCAAAACTGCATCCTGACGAATGTTGTCATTTATTGTGCATCATATATACCTTATGGATGCTTCCACTGAGGACCATATGTCATGTAATTATACATTCAGATATTCATTATTTTAAATTCTTTTCTTTTCATAGATATATTTGTTATTAATTCTTTAAACTGTATCATTACAGACACAAATCTGTCTCTATGCTAAATATGCATTCCTCGTCTTCGTCCTGAAGAAGCCCCACGGCGAAACGTGCGTTGGCGACTTCTGAGGAATATACAGTGGCTACCAATAATAACAATTTTTTGTATTATTTCTGTATTTTTTGTATTTATATGCTATCGAATTAAACATTTTTTAACTTACTTCCTTGGCCTCAAAGTCTGACCATCAATGTCCACTCGTTAGATATTGTTTCCCTTCTTTTACAATACTAGAAGTGCCAGCATTCCCAGGCATGCTGGAAGTTGTAGTTCTGCAACATCTAAAGGGCAATATGTATTCGAACGTCCTTGGGCCTTGAGGACACTGAAGTCAGGACGTTCGCATACGTCCTATGTCCAAAAAAATGTTAAATTCATTATGCTAAATAACAAGGAAAAGTGCCTAAATACACATTTGCCAACCAGGGTGTCTGCAGCTGTCCAGGCATGCTGGGACTTGTAGTTTTGTAAAAGCAGGAGACACATTTTTTGTGAAATACTAATATCTGATCATATATACTAACTTTTAAACTAGACTAAAATGCAGTTGAAGATAATGAAATAACAGTGGTCAAAATACTTACACAAATCAGCAACTTTTCCTCAGATACAGTGAAATTACTTCCAACCATCTTGCTCTGCGATTGCGTTGCGATCATAAAGTTGGAAACTGGCAAGGGTCCAGGAAATGGTCGCGTGTTGTTCGCGTGTTGATTGCGCTGCTTGGACCGAGATGGGTCCATATGGCTTCGGCTGTATGGACCACAGTAACTCTTTTCCCTGTCAGGAGCCTAACGCCCCGGGGGGTCAGAGACGGGACCTTTTCGGAGGACCACTGACGTATGCAACCGTCGCAGTTTTTTGTGATGTCACTCTTTAGGTGTGTGCAAATTTTCCTTGCACCGGGTGGAGTTTTTGGGTTGTGTTTTGCACGCCACAGGCTTTTCAACAGAAAAAAAAACCAGCTGGAGGCAGAATGGTTGCAAAACACTACGGGTTTATTACCTAACTCTGGGTTTCAAGACCAGTCCACCTCCAGCTGTTGCAAAACTACTACTCCCATCAGCCACGGTCTGTCAGTGCATGCTAAGAATTTTACTGTTGCTGCATCTAGGGTGCCACAGTTTAGAGACCCGTGCATAAAGGCCTGAAAAATGGGGGGCCTGCAGAACTTACAATACTAGAAGTGCCAGCATTCCCAGGCATGCTGGAAGTTGTAGTTCTGCAACATCTAAAGGGCAATATGTATTCGAACGTCCTTGGGCCTTGAGGACACTGAAGTCAGGACGTTCGCATACGTCCTATGTCCAAAAAAATGTTAAATTCATTATGCTAAATAACAAGGAAAAGTGCCTAAATACACATTTGCCAACCAGGGTGTCTGCAGCTGTCCAGGCATGCTGGGACTTGTAGTTTTGTAAAAGCAGGAGACACATTTTTTGTGAAATACTAATATCTGATCATATATACTAACTTTTAAACTAGACTAAAATGCAGTTGAAGATGATGAAATAACAGTGGTCAAAATACTTACACAAATCAGCATCTTTTCCTCAGATTTAGTGAAATTGCTTCCAACCATGTTGCTGTGTGATTGCGCTGCGATCATAAGTTGGAAACTGGCAAGGCTCCAGGAAATGGTCGCGTGTTGTTCGCGCGATTGCGCATGCGCGATCGAAAAATCGCAATCGCAATATGTTTTTTGGTTAAAATATCATAAATATTCGATTTCAGAGTGCTGCTACAGCAGTTTTCGAAATATCTGCAATCAATTTCGCATTCGCATTTTGTGAAATTGCGTTAAAATATCTCGAATATTCGATTTCAGAGTGAGCCAATCAGAGCGCTCCTCCAGCATATCTCGAAATTGCGCAATAAATATCGCATTCGCATGTTGCGATATTTCTATAAAATTCAGGAATATTCTGAGCCAATCAGAGCGCTCCTCCAGCATATCTCGAAATTGCGCAATAAATATCGCATTCGCATGTTGCGATATTTCGATAAAATATCACGAATATTCTGAGCCAATCAGAGCGCTCCTCCAGCATATCTCGAAATTGCGCAATAAATATCGCATTCGCATGTTGCGATATTTCGATAAAATATCACAAATATTCTGAGCCAATCAGAGCGCTCCTCCAGCATATCTCGAAATTGCGCAATAAATATCGCATTCGCATGTTGCGATATTTCGATAAAATATCACGAATATTCTGAGCCAATCAGAGCGCTCCTCCAGCATATCTCGAAATTGCGCAATAAATATCGCATTCGCATGTTGCGATATTTCGATAAAATATCACGAATATTCTGAGCCAATCAGAGCGCTCCTACCGCAGTTATAAAAAAAAAATCGCAATTATTTTCGCATTCGCAATAGCGAAAAATCGCAATCAATTAATTTCGATAAAATATCACGAATATTCGATTTCGCGATATATCTCGAATATTCGAAATATATTCGAGATATATCGCGAAATCGAATATGGCATATTCTGCTCAACACTAGTCACCAAATCCTAGGCTGTTCCAGAAGCCTGCACTGCTCGCCCAGCCTTTTCGCGGCCGCCCAGCAGGGTTGTTCCTGGAGCCGCCCATTCAATTCACGGCATGGCTGGGGGGACAGAGTCTAGAGGTCAGCTGACTGGTGAGGAATGTGAAGTGGGTGGGGCTAAAGGAGACCATCTCTCCTGATTTTGGCATAGGTGTCACAGCTGCGAGACACCACAAAGTCGGAGACACAGTGAGTAACACTATCTGTGATTATAGTTGCCATTAAAAGTCCCCACTACAGTTCTCTGATCAGCAGATGACCTTGATCACGAGTACCTAAGTTGGCTGATCAGAACTCCCCCCCAGCACTAAAAACAAGTAAAATAATGAGTCCAAATGATGATTAATAGAAGTAATGAGCACGGCAAACAAGTATCCTTAAGTAGTAGTGCAAACCGCTCACCTGGACAAATGGACCTGTGGGTGAGCAGCAGGTCAAATGCGCTGTCCCTCTACTGAGGGGGGTATAGGTAAAACGGTGCCTCCTCGGATGGTGCCCTTCTCCAAGCGACTCCTAGGGATGCATGTTCATCCGATATACTCCCACGTGGGATGGTGTCATAAAAGGATATAAAGCAGACACATAGTGCTCTCCGTATGTTCAAAATCACAATAAAATGTATTAAAAAGGTATTGTACTCACAAATAAAGCACTATGTCCTAGTGCATGTAATATAAACGTACATCATTCAAAGGACCAGGTAGGTGGCTGTCCTGACATAAAAACGAAAGCCCCCTGCACAGGGCCGATCCTAGGGTCACAGGCGCCTGGGTGCAGAAATATTTTTGGCGCCCCCACATGGGCGTCGTCATTTTACTAATTCCTCCCCTTTACAAATGTTTCTATGGCAATGACTCAACCACAGAAATGCTCCCCCCACAAAGTCTTCATTAACCTGGGATCCTTACATGAGGTTAATGTAAGCCTGTGATTGACAGGCTTCCGAACGGCGCATACTGCGCGTCACAGGTTGCCGACAGAACGTCGGTGCGCAGGCGCCGTATAGAGCGCACTGACGTTCGTTTTTTTTCCGGCAACCTGTGACACGCAGTATGCGCCGTTCGGAAGCCTGTCAATCACAGGCAGTGCTTGGGAACGCCCACTCCCGCGGGATTGCCGTGAGGTGAAAATCGGGATTAAGAGGTATGTGCTGAGAAAAAAAAAAAAAACACTGGCATTCTATCGGTAGGATGGCGCGACTCTGTGTGATGTCAGAATTTTTTTGAGGGTGAACCTCCACTTTAACAAAATACAGGCAGAGAAGCAGAGTACTTTATTGGAACCTGAAGAGGGGCCTCTGTGATGGACACAGAGAGGGCTTCTGTTAGAGAGTCTGTTGGATGTTCGGCGCCCCCACCTCGGCAGGCGCCTGGGTGCAATGCACCCTGTGCACCCTGCCTAGGATCGGCCCTGCCCCTGCACGCGTATCGTCCCAAGGCACAGGACTTATTCAGCGGATTCCGCTAGGACATAGTGCTTTATTTGTGAGTACCATACCTTTTTAATAAATTTTATTAACTTTGTACTTTGCCTAAGGATTTATTTACCTTCAGTGTTCAGCTGCTTTGTTTTTTTGTGTATTCCTTTGCGCAGTCTGCTTCCCTTTATTTCCCCCCCAGCACTGCCACTCATCCCATTCCCCCCACCAAGGAGTAAGAGAAGAAATAAAAATAGAGAATACATGGAAGGGAGACGAAAAGAGGAAGAGGAACAAAGAAAAAGGAAGAGAGAGAATAAGAGGAAGAACAAGGCGGCTAGAAAGAGGGATGTGGAAACTAAAACACAGAAATTAGCATAGCGAGAGATAAAAGGGAAAGAAAGGAGAACAAAGAGAAAGAGTGGTACATCCTAAAATGTAAAAACAGAAAGTCAGTCTACTACCCATACACCACAGATAAGCAGAGCTCCCCGGTGCTCGATCACAGTCTGCTGGCAGAGTATAGTAATGAGGAAAAATGACCAACACTCCGGTCGTTGCTCTTTGTTTTTATTGACCAGCCATCAATGAACAAATGCAAATGAGAACAGAGTTGACGCGTTTCAGCCTATAAGGCCTTAGTCAAACGATCCTAAATCCTAAAATGTACCATAAGGGGTTTTAATACTGTACGGGTGAAGGGACTCGATGAGCACTAAATGTCCGTGGGATAGGGGGTGCAAATGACTTGTCTTGCCTTGGGTGCTGACAACCCACGTACAAAAATAATTTACTTTTAGGGGTCCCCAGAACTTGGGAAATTTTATCAAAGGTCACGGCTCTAAAAAGGTTGAGAACCACTGGTCTAGGATGACCTGGGCTTAAAAGAAGTGAATTAATAATACTGACCATAAGACTGATGACATCTAGCGTCTGGGGGGCAAAATCTTTGGACTGAATTAGAATTTTGCAGCAAAAGCTTTTGTTATTTTATCTTTTAATGGCTATTAATTTTAATTGTATTTCTTGCTGTGCTTTGAGTTTTCTTCACTTAATCATATGTATTAAAAAAAAGAAAAAAAATATTGATAAATTGCTTAATCAACATAGTAATATACAAAATAATAATAATAATACATAAAAGAAAATGAAGAGCCTGATTCGCACAAGTTAGACATCATACTGTGTCAGTAACTTGCTTAAAAGCTTAAAGCTGAGTTCCATTGTCATATTGTCACTATAACAGTACTATAAGCAAAAAAATATAAAACATAATGTTTTGCCCAAAAAAAGGCTTACAATAGACAGTATGGGAAACCACTATACAGCTAGCCTGAAAACATATTTCATTATGAAAAGTGCTTGCAAAGCTAATCAGTTGAGAAACAAATTTATTACTGAGGACAAATAAACAAAACACCACCAACAAGACTGCCAGTTCTTTCATATGACAGACAGGGTAATAGTTTAAATAGATTAAACAGAAATGCTTCAAACTCAAACTCAAAAGTCTAGATTTTCTGAGTTAAGTTTGTGGTTTGCAGACATCACCGTGCATTATTCAAATTCTTTATCATGTCAAGGGCCTCCAACAGTATGGATGAGGCCGGCACATATGGCAGATTAAAAGCATACTAGGTATATTTTCCCTCTATGTTCAATCTGTGGCATACTTCAGTAGACGGTTGATATCAGTGTGAGTTGTTTCTGTAAGGAGTAAGAGTCTTGTAAAAGAAGTAGAACTGGAATATTATTATAGCTGTGTCTCTGTGAAAGGAATCTGACCCCCCACTACCCCGTTTATTTGTTTTTCTTTTTTAATGGTTCTTTGTGATCATTTTCTGTATACAGATTTGTATCTCCTAATTTGTGTTATCACAACACAGCTAATGGCCAAGTATATATTATCCAATTTTCTGAGATGAGGAAGAGGGACACAAAGTATGCCGGTCTGTTGGCAGCCTCTATTCACCTTTAGCTCCCACTGAGCTGGCCAAGGGCATTTCCCATCCTCTCCAGTTCAGGACCAGGGGAGGGTACGTACATACCACTACTGGGAAGCCATTTGGCCATCTTGACTACTCATAATCTTCTGGCTTGAGGCCTACTCACCGTCTACTTCAGGAATTCATGTAATAAAGATTGTCCACACCAGTAGCTTTCAGAAGCTTTACTTGAACCATGACGAAATGTTACAACAACATTCTCCATTCTCCATTCTCCATTCCTTTGCAGACACTTGCAAGAAACAGATGATTCACATCTTCCCACAGCCTTCCCATACAGCTGAATTCCTCCAATAGTCATCCCTAATGTAGGTCTCCTCTAATAGGAGTGCTCCATTGCCTACCCTGGAGGGGCTCCTTCCTAGTATCCCGGTCTACATAACAACTGCAAAAGATCATTCCTTCCCATGTATCTCTAGTTTCCACCTCAATGAGATACTTTATATATATATATATATATATATATATATATATATAAACAGAGTGACCATCAAGATGAAGACCATGCTAGTTTGTCAATGGTATATCCAACTATGCAGAGTTCAAGACCATAGAGGGAAACAAATTTGATATCATGGGGAAAAGATTAAAGCAGTTCAAAAATTAAAATGTTTTCTACTTTAATGCATTCCCTGCATTAAAGCAAAAAACATTTTAGCACTTGCTGTGTGCCCCCCCCCCCCCATTTTCTAAACACATGAGCAAGGGGGAAATGCACATTTGTTGCAGAAATATACTGAATGTATTGTTGTGGAGCAACTCAAATTGCCTGCTCAGAGTCCTAATCTTAACCCAACTGAACACCTTTAGGATTAAGTGGAATGAGAATTGTGAGCCAGATCTTCTCATCCAACATCAATACCTTACAAATTCTATTTTGGTTAAATAGGAAAATATTTCCACAGACACATTCCAAAATGTAGAGGACATATTTCCAGAAGGGAGGGGGGGGGGGGTCGGCAGGCAACTCCAAATTAATGCTTAGGTTTTGGAATTCTGATATAGGCGTGATAGGTGTCAGCAAGCTGGTCCTATTGAATATTGTTTTTATTAAATTAAGTTACTAATGCATTAACCGTATATCATATTATAAATGTGATAATACTTATGCCATACATGTGTGCTGATTTGACAGATCCCCTTAAAGATTGAAACTTTTCATAACATTCTCTGGTGTTGTCAGCTAGTTCAGTCAATGCTACTACAAGAAACATTGAACCAAAGAAGGACCTGTCACCTTTGCCCACAATGAAAAAAAATAAAAATGTCCCCAAATGTTACAGAGAAAAAAAGATAAGAAACATTTAAATAGACAGTGGAGCATGACCATAATTTTCACTTTTTTAAAAATGGGTGAAAAGTCTGGGCTACAGAAAGTCCTCTGTCAATCAATAGTGTAGTTTAAATATTTGTGTATTTTAAATATTATTTTAAAGTATAGATCCTGTTCAACGTTACGCCCCTTTAATAAAAAAACAATTTAATACTGATTTTATCAGTTTGGGTCATGACGTTATGTAAACCCCATAAACCTTGATATTTCTTTGGATTATTTTTCCTGGAAGTAAAACAATAAAACCTGTGATTGAGGAAAACAAATAAACAGGCTCAGGAAGTGCTCCTTTAATCCGCTCTTAGCCTTATCAGAAAAGGAAGCTCATAGTTGGCATATTCGATTGATTGTAAACCATTGTGCCTGTGGAACCCCCTGTAACAAGTTATTAAGCTACACAATGTTTCCGTAACCTCTCTGATTGCGGACCCTTTCTAGCTTTCCTGCCTGTGCATTGTTGCTAAAGTGGAGTATTGCATTCTTAAAGAGGTACTTTCACTAAAGCAGATAATAACTGAACAGATGTATTTTAGGTACATAGCAAAAGCTTGTAGAAATTCCTCTTCAGTATGCCACATGATTAGGGTTGAGCAAACCCGAACTGTAAAGTTCCTGTTCGTACCAAATTTTTTTTTTTTTGGACCCGAACCCGAATACTTTGCTGAAAGTTCGGGTTCGGGTTCAGAGTTCGGCTATGTAATGGCACGCTGCATGGCAGCCAATCGCCATTTGTTTTACTACTGTGACTAAGAAGCCATCACAGCCATGCATACTAATGGCATGGCTGTGATTGGCCAGTGCAGCATGTGACCCAGAATGTGACCCAGCCTCTATATAAGCTAGAGGCACACAGCACAGCTCGTCACTCTGCTTTAGCTAGGGTAAGGAAAGGCTGCTGCTGATCTGAGGGAGAGATTGAGATAGGACTATCCTGCTTCAGAAATCTACACCAGCACTGCATCTGTCCCTGTGAGACACTCTGCATTAGACAGTTTAGGGCAAGGTTCCTGCTTGTTCTGATAGGGAGAGAATTAGATAGGAGATACTCTGCATATTACAGCAGCACTGAGTAGGTTCCTGTGAGATACTCTGCATTAGACAGTTTAGGGCAAGGTTCCTGCTTGTTGCTATAGGGAGAGAATTATATAGGAGATACTCTGCATATTACACCAGCACTGCATCTGTCCCCTGTGAGATACTGTGTGTTACATAGTTTAGGGCAAGGTTCCTGCTTGTTGCTATAGGGAGAGAATTATATAGGAGATACTCTGCATATTACACCAGCACTGCATCTGTCCCCTGTGAGATACTGTGCATTACATAGTTTAGGGCAAGGTTCCTGCTTGTTGCTATAGGGAGATAATTATATAGGAGATACTCTGCATATTACACCAGCACTGAATCTGTCCCCTGTGAGATACTGTGCATTACATAGTTTAGGGCAAGGTTCCTGCTTGTTGCTATTGGGAGAGAATTATATAGGAGATACTCTGCATATTACACCAGCACTGCATCTGTCCCCTGTGAGATACTGTGCATTACATAGTTTAGGGCAAGGTTCCTGCTTGTTGTTATAGGGAGAGAATTATATAGGAGATACTCTGCATATTACACCAGCACTGCATCTGTCCCCTGTGAGATACTGTGCATTACAAAGTTTAGGGCAAGGTTCCTGCTTGTTGCTATTGGGAGAGAATTATATAGGAGATACGCTGCATATTACAGCAGCACTGAGTAGGTTCCTGTGAGATACTCTGCATATTACAGCAGCACTGCATTGGTTCCTGTGAGATACTCTGCATATTACAGCAGCACTGAGTAGATTCCTGAGAGATACTCTGCATATTACAGCAGCACTGCATAGGTTCCTGTGAGATACTCTGCATATTACAGCAGCACTGAGTAGGTTACTGTGAGATACTCTGCATATCACAGCAGCACTGCATAGGTTCCTGTGAGATACTCTGCATATCACAGCAGCACTGAGTAGGTTACTGTGAGATACTCTGCATATTACAGCAGCACTGAGTAGGTTCCTGTGAGATACTCTGCATTAGACAGTTTAGGGCAAGGTTTCTGCTTGTTCTGATAGGGAGAGAATTATATAGGAGATACTCTGCATATTGCACCAGCACTGCATAGGTTCCTGTGAGATCCTCTGCATATTACAGCAGCACTGAGTAGACATGTGCACAGCAAAAATTTTCGTTTATTTCTGTTTAGTTTCTGTTCGTTTATCGTGATTCGTAACGAGTCGTAATTTCGTAAGACGTTAGTTATCGTATTCGTATTCTTTAGTATTTTCGTAACACTCTTTTTTCCGTTTCCGTTTTTTTCTGTTAGTTTATTTTTCGTTGAATCGAGATTCGTATTTTCGTTATATTTTGTATTCTGCCGCGTTCGTATTTTTAAAATGATTTTATTCGTTCCTTCGTTTTTATGTTAGTTTAATTTTCGTTGTTTTGTTATTCGTATTTACATAATATTTTCCATCATGCCGCATTCGTATTTTCGTAAAGAAATATATTTTCGTTGCTTTATGATCATTCGTATTTTCATGTCTAATTTCCTTTGATTGTAAAAAAGTACTTTTGTAGATTTTATCGCATTCGTAATTCTGTTAGAATACATTTTACGTTTATTCGACACACTACTCGTCGTAATTTTGTAATTCGGATTTTACTGTGATTGACTTGACTGTCTTAGTTAGCACACACACCCTGTCTAGAATGAAGTCTGACGTAGAAGAAAACTAAAATATGTCAGATATTACAAATACAAATCTAGAAATGAGATGCACTGCAGTCTAACACAGAAAAAGACACAAGGAGCCAGGAGGTAATGAGAAAGAAGCTCATTTGGGGAGGAGGAAAGGAAAAGAGAGAGGAGGGGGAAGGAACAAACCTCTTCAGAGGAAAGGGACAGTGCTCAGTGGCTATTGGTCAATGTCCAGAAATATTTCAGTACTAACGAAAGCTAATTTACATTATTTTGTATTTTCGTTGTTTTCATTTCAGTTTTCCGAAGATCCGTAATTTATTTTTCGTTAGTTTTGATTTTCGTTTTTTAGTCTTTGTTCGGCATTTCGTTTTCTTTTCGGTCTTCGAATATTAGTAAGTTTGCATTTTCGTTCATTTTGTTTTTCGTAATTATTTTTTTTTTTGGGTTCGGTATTTTCGTTGTTTCTATGTTTTCGTTTCTTTCTTCTTTCGTATCTTCGTTGTTTTCCATATTCGTTATTTTGAAAATATCGTTATTCGTTATTAATTGCGCTAAACCATTCGTTCATTCGTATGTTAACGAATCAACTAAAATAACGAAAAACGACGGAAAACGTATTCGTAACTTAAAAAATTGCACATGCCTAGCACTGAGTAGGTTCCTGTGAGATACTGTGCATTAGACAGTTTAGGGCAAGGTTCCTGCTTGTTCTGATAGGGAGAGAATTATATAGGAGATACTCTGCATATTGCACCAGCACTGCATAGGTTCCTGTGAGATACTCTGCATATTACAGAAGCACACCCATTTAGGGCAAGATCCTAAATTTTTGGAAATATGAGGAGAACGTCAAATAAGGGACGTGGCCGCGGTCGCGGTGCACCACCAACTGATATGGAACGTTTTAGCAGGAGACAGCATTTCACCAACATGGTGGAGCAGTATCTGTGCACATGCCTACACGTACTGAATGACGGGTCTGCTCTCTTAAACTTCTGGGTCTCAGAATTGGGCACATGGCCTGAGCTTGCCTTTTACGCCTTGGAGGTGCTGGCCTGCCCTGCAGCCAGTGTATTATCTGAACGTGTATTTAGCACGGCAGGGGGGGTTATCACAGACAAGCGCAGCCGCCTGTCCAGAGCCAATGTGGACAAGCTCACGTCCTCCTCCACCGCCGCTTCCACCTAAAACGCCACATCCACCGCCACCTCAACCTCCTACTCCATATGGACTTCGTCCTCCTAGGTCAAGATTATTATTATTTTTTTTTTATGATTTTTTTATTTTTTATGTTATTTTAAGTTATTTCCCGATCCACATTTATTTGCAGAGTACTTGCCATGCTCTTCCCGACATTTTGCTGCCATTTGCAGCCCTATAGCCCTTTCCATTTGTTTTTTAGAGACATTTTAGTAGTCAAAAGTCCGGGTCCCCATTGACTTCAATGGGGTTCGGGTTCGGGGTCAAGTTCGGGTCAAATTTTAAATTTTTTACGTTGTTTGTGTAAGTCGTCCGTGAATGGGGCTGGGCGTAATTTACATTCACGTCGAAACCAATAAGTCTTTGCGGCGTAATTTGGAGCATGCGCACTAGGATATGTACACGGACGGCGCATGCGCCGTTCGTTCAAAACGTCAATGTTGGGTCACGATTCATTAGCATAAAACACGCCCACCTCTTCACAATTTGAATTAGGCGCGCTTAGGCCGGCACATTTACGCTACACCGCCGTAACTTAGGACGCAAGTGCTTTGTGAATACAGCACTTGCCTCTCTAACTTACGGCGGCGTAGCGTATATGAGATACGCTGCGCCTGCCTAAAGTTAGGCTGATCTACGTGAATCCAGCTAATTATGATTACTACCTTCGTTAATATACTGTTCACAGACTGTTTTTGTGCCAAACTATAAGCGATTGCCTTTTTTTTTTTATTGCTTTGTGAATAATAAAACTTAGTCTTTTAAATATAACTTTGTTACTTTGTACATGACTGAAAAGTCCCACTTTGTTCACTTTAACAATATGGAGGTACTCAACACAGTTGATATTGAGAGGAAATTGAAAATAAAGATAGGTGCCTTGAGACCGGCCAGCAAGAGCCAAAAGCTTAGGGTTTTTTAAATTAACACAAAATAAGCAAGAAACTAGAGAAACAAAAGGTAATAACTGTGGGGAATAGGCTGATGGAGAAAGTACAATATACAGTTGTTAGGTGGGGGCCAGATAAGCTTCTCTGAAGAGATACAAATTTATAACATAAGGAGCAGCGCCAAATCAAAAGTACACCAATGTATATATGTTACAAATATCCTAAATGCAGTGCCGATCCTGACCTCCCTGGGGCCCTAAGCAAAATGACCTGGCACATTAAAAATGAGAAGCGGAGGGCGCTGACGACAGTGACATGTCACATTAAAGAAAGTTGAGAAGCGGGGGGAGGGGGTGTTCTGCTGTCAGAAATGACTCAGCCAGCGAGTTTAGAAGCGGGGTGAGGGGGGGGAAATTACTTCTCACCAGGTGGGGCCTCTAGTAATTTTGGGGGCCCTTCGCAGCTTTGCGGGGTCCTAAGCGGCTTGCATAGTGAGCCTATAGGGAGGATCGGCCCTGCCTAAATGTATATAAGGATATGGCCCTTCCCCAAATATTTAAAGTGCAATATCACAATTAAAGGATATTGTTCCTAAAATGCATACACAGTAATTAATGAATGTGCAAAAATGCTAAAAAAAATTATAATTCAACATTAAAATAAATCCAGTGCATAAAGGTGCAATTTCCAAATATGAAAAATAAGGTTCCCAAAAGTGCATGAAGAGGATCAATAAATGTGCATACCGTATATAAAATATAAATCAATATTGCAATCGATGTTAATAATAAATCCAGTGCACTAACACAGTAAAACAGAGTAACAGCTGTAGCTGTAGATACTAAAGGGCTCCTCTCCTATGCTGTCCACATCCTTTTGGACCTCCCTTGATAAAGTCACGTGTTAGTGATGCAAGTCGGGAGGAGCCGGGTGACGTAATTTCTGGTTGTGGCTGAGACTATTGCTATTTGTTTTGGTCACACTACATGAGTATAGCAGCTTTATATTCACTATTGCATTTGATATTGTTATTTTACTGTTTTATTGTAATTTACACATTGAGTAGCGCATACGTACTTTTTCTATTTTCTCTGAAGAGATGAGTTTTCAGTTGAGTTAGGCCCCTTTCACACGGGGCCTCCGTGGAACGGAATCCGTTTGCTCTGTAGGGGATCGCACCGTTGTTCCCCGCAGAGCAGGCAGATGACAGGTCCGTCTCTGCTCACTATACAGAGTGGACACAGACACAGTCCTGCTCTCCTCTATGAGGAAATCAGGTGAAAACAGACCCACCTGTCCGTTTTTATCCAATCATATCCCATCCGATCCACCAGACAAATGAAAAATAGGACCACCATTCATCTGGAATTTGCACACAGGATCGGATAAGATAGCGGCGAATGTCAGCGAACATGTCAGCGCTGACATCCACCGCTCCATAGGGGTGACTGGAGGGTCCAATTAGGTCTACCTGAAAAACTGACAGGCAGACTTTATCAGACAGCCCATGTGAAAGGGCAATTACAGCTAAAGCTGCATAAAAAAAAAATGACCTGCCCCGGTAAGTTAGGTAATAAAGTAATAAAGACTAGGCCTGATTCTATTATGAAAGTGGTTGTAAAGGCTACATTATTTCCCTACTGTAGGATTGGGGAATCTGGCTCCAGTGGTAGGTGCGTTTTCCAGTGAGTACGCCAATCCAGAACCAAGGGCCAGATTCACAGAGCAGATACGCCGTCGTATCTGTTGTTCTATCTATGCGACTGATTCATAGAATCAGTTACGCATAGATAGCCAGAAGATCCGACAGGTGTAATTGTTTTACACTGTCAGATCTTAGGATGCAATACCGCGGCCGCCGCTGGGGGGGAGTTTGCGTCGTAATACAGCGTTGGATATGCAAATTAGGAGTTACGGCGATCCACGAAGATTTTTCCCGTCGTTACGTTGTCGCAAGTGTTAGATTTCCGTCGCAAAGATAGGGCACCTTTAACATTGTGTAAAAGTACTCAACCATGTTAAAGTATGCCCGTCTTTCCCGCGTCGCTTTTTTTATTTTTTCCCGGCGCAAGTCTTCTTTTCACGTTGCGATTCACAAAACGTTGGCGCGTCGTAATTTCGCGCAAAGCACGTCGGGAAATTTGCGACGGGAGCATGCGCAGTACGTCCTGCGCGGGAGCGCGCCTAATTTAAATGGTACCTGCCCCATTTGAATTGGGCCGCCTTGCGCCGGACCTGTTTACGATACACCGCCGCAAATTTCCAGGTAAGTGCTTTGTGGATCGGGCACTAAATCGGAAAATTTGCGGCGGTGTAACGTAAACGGGTTACGTTACGCTGCGCCGCCGGACTGTGAATCTGGCCCTGAGTTTTTAAGGGCCTGGTAGCCCACTTTTATTTAAAAAAAAAAAAAAACATCAAAGTTCACAAATACAATAGCAGCCCTCGCAGGGGGGTTCCACCATCCCTGTATCTTGCAAAATCAGCAGCCGCACACAGCGTCTGATGCGCACACAGCGACTAATCCGCACACAGCGTTTGAGCTTCTTGGACGCACACAGCATCAACCTTCTTGAAGCACACAGCTTCTTTTCTCACACAGAGACACCAGCCGACATCTGCCTCCTGCAGATATGTATGCTCTAGCTCAGGGATTTGCAATTAGCGGACCTCCAGCTGTCGCAAAACTACAAGTCCCATCATGCCTCTGCCTCTTGGTGTTATGCTTGTGGCTATCAGAGTCTTGCTATGCCTCATGGGAGTTGTAGTTCTGCAACAGCTGGAGGTCCGCTAATTGAATATACCTGCTCTAGCTGCAACCCATGCAGCCTCTCTCTTCTCTCAGAGAGATGGGAGCTCACCTGGCTCCTAGGAACAGACTTCTTGTCTGTAGGGTGGGGCCCTAAACCATATCAGAACTATATAGCTGGACACACAGCTGTGCAATTAGTGTGTCTTTTTCTCCAGAATTTGGCGTAAACCAGTAATTTCTCACACAGCACAGGGTCCTACCCTCACACTACCATAATGAATTCTCTACATTAAGGTAAAAAACCTTCCATGATTAGCTCCCCCGGCCCCCCAAATAGTTACCTTAGTGGGATCTAAATACTCTGCTGCTCATTCTCTCCTCACAGGACTCAGAAGCAGCAATGGGAGCAATTGGCTCCTGTTGTTGTCAATCAAATCCAGTGAGAAGGGAGCAGGGTGGCCGGGGTGAGCCATAATGTGTTTGTCTATAGAAAAACACAGCCTGGCTCAGGATTGAGCTTGCAACGTCTCCCCTCATAGCGGCTTGAATTGAGAGTATCACTTTGAAAGTAAGTTTTCCTATGGAGTTGTCCTTTCACTATAATGTGTATGTCTAACTGGACTGTTTACTGATGAGTCTCACAGGGGGTGTGTAATTAAAAAAAAAAAAATCATAATACATAGATACTTTTTTGTCTTATCATGAGTATTGACCTTATCACAGCAGCTGGGTGGGCTGACAGTTCTGACAAATAGTCCAGGATAACGTTGGCAAAAAACTCACAAAATGAATTACAAGCTATGTGTCATAGAGGCGGAGCTCCATTAAGAGAGATGGATAACAGAGCTGGAATGTACTGTAAAAGGAAAATATACAATGTAAGTAGTTTTCCCCTGTTATGATGTAAAGTTTATTTTTCATATTTAAAATGCAGTTTCTCAGATATTTGGATCATGGAACAAGAAGGGTAAGGACAGGAAGAATTATGAAATCGTTGATTTTAACAGAAAAGAATCTGTGAACTTTTCCATACGCTTAAAAAGCATTAGCCAACTTGTTAGATTTTGGGACTCTACTAGCTGCATTTAGAAATCACAGTATCCTAAGTGAGATTTAAAACACCAAGGCTACATCCACATTATGGATTAGTGGAGTGTATTCCTGACTGCTATTAACCTGCAGCAGTTAGCCAGGCATAAGGTCTCTACATTCTAGAAGTAATTGGGTGCACTACCTGCAGGGCCGCCATCAGGAATTATGGTGCCCCTTACACAGCTTCAGGCATGAGTCCCCTGGAGCAGAGAACCGGGGGGGGGGGGGGTGCGAATTGAGAAACTGGGGGGGTGCCGCTGCTAATTGAGAAGCGGGGAGGGGCCGTGAATTGAGAAGCGTGGTAGCGGGGGGTGCCACGAATTGGGGGGTTGCCCTGGGGACCTCTGGGTCCCTTACAAAAAAAAGAAATTAAAAATACATGTATATATAAAAAATTATAAACAAAGGGGGGGGGGTAGCAGCCATCCGGGGCCCTGGGGACCTCTGGGCCCCTTACAAAAAAAAATATATATATATATATATACAAATTATAAACAAATGGGGGGTAGCCATCCGGGGCCCTGGGGACCTCTGGGCCCTTTAATAAAAAGAAAAAAAAAATATAACATTTATATATATATATATATATATATATATATATATATATATATATATAAAAGGGGGGGTGGGGTCGCCAAAAGGTATCATTTCTGAAAGTTGGGTGCTATACCTATACCTTATTGTTGGGTTTCCACAGTGATCTTGCACTACCCAGCATATAAATTAACTAGGTACCAAAGACCCATGTTTATTAACCCCCTGAGCAACTGTTGCTGATCATAGCTCACAGGGGAAAAAAACGTATTACCTCCCTAAATTGTATCATTGAAGTTGATCCAGTCCATTGTAATTTTTTAAGCCCTCATTCACAATTGAGCATTTGTTCATGGGGTCCACACTGATACTGAGGCTGGAGATACCCATAACAACCAATCAGTGTCCTTCCTGTATTTGGAAAAAAAAAGTTTCCTTTAGTTTCTTTTGCCAGGTTTTATATATATATATATATATATATATATATATATATATATATATATATATTTTTATCAATTTCCTATGTGGTTAGTAAATTAAGATATGTACAGGTCAGTATACAGACACCAAACATTCTAGTGGCTCTCTGCTGTGAAATCTCAGGAGACATTTCTCTTATGCTATATTAAGAACCATGCATGTAACATTAGGTGGCATCTAGTGACAGATATATGAAGACGAGGTGACATCTGCACGGAGGGGAAAAACAAACCACAATATCAAATACAGATTGTAATTTGTAAATAGTGCGGCAAGTCAAAGAGCAAGTGTCTGTTTCTGATTAGCTGCTGCAAGTCTTCTCTTCAGCTTGATGCTTCTGTATATAGAGATGTTTATTGCTGCAGAAAAAATTAGAAGCTTGTATATGCCAGAGATGGCACACACTATAGCTTTTTCTTATATACTAATTGTCATCATTCACAGAAGATTTTTGCTCTGTAAAAAGTGCTGTAAAAGACCACATGGATTTTCATTGCGTGCATAAGTTTTATACCGACCTCTATTGTAGCATATACAGTAAATCTTCTACAGTTTAAAGGTAACAACCAGTGATGTTAAAAAGGGGGAAAATACAACTCATAGGTTTATCACCATTAATGAATAAAGAGCTGACTCGAGAACAGATCTGGTTAAAGTGACACTGTTGTTAAGAAAAACCCGGGGGGGGCGTGGCTGGACCGAGCTTCATCATTAGCAGTGCTTTTTGACCCCATCAAGGACGCCAGACCATGGTATTGCTTCCCGACAGTCCTCGGCCTCCCGATCCCGTTCCCCTAGGGAACAAACCGACTCCCTAGACAGCACATCCCGGAGATGTTCCGCACCGGCCGGGGAAAAATGGCGGCCTCGCCGTCAGGGAACACCTCGAGGCTTGCTCGCAGGTCGTGTCCCTCCCACACCCAGGGGATCGTGCTGTCTGCAACCCCCCTTGACCACTCTCAGGTGACTATATTGGACCCGGGGACGTTACCTGCCTCCGCCCCAGCCTCGGCACCCATCACCATCGGGGACTTAAGAGCTGTGGCCTCTGACATCAAAAGCGCGCTCACGGCGGCCATAGCGGAGCTACGCCTCGATTTCCAGTCGCTGGACGGGAGAGTCTCGGCCGCGGAGAACACACTGGTGGAACACGATTTGGTCCTCCAACGTTCCACCAGGAAAATAGATGACCACACTCTACAAATGCGGGAAATTAACCGCCACTTGGAGGACCTGGAGAACCGGGGACGCCGCCATAATTACGCGTGCGGGGCCTCCCCTGAAGCTGTGGAAGGAGGCCAGATCGCAAGAGAGGTAACAGAGCTTTTCAACTCCATACTCAAGAGACCCCCGGACACGGCTATTGCTATGGAGCGGATCCACAGGGCCATTACGCCCAGGGGCAGGGACAAACGGACCCCCCCCAGAGATATCGTTTGCTGCCTCACAGATTTTGGGCTGAAAGAAGAAATCCTCCACCAGGCGAGAGGCTAGCGCCTTATACATGAGGGCTCCCAGATCCAACTGTTCCAGGACCTTTCTGGAATAACGCTGAAGCACAGAAGAGACCTCAAACCCCTCTTAGACGCCCTGCGGTCAGCAAACATCCGCTACAAATGGAAATACCCTTTCTGCCTCTCTGCCTCCCATCAGGGACGCACAGCACTGCTTAAAGTTCCAGAGGATCTGCCGCTTTTCTTTGAGACCCTGGGCATTCCGCCCATGGCGGTCCCGGAATGGTATGCCATTTATCGCCGCTCCGTAGGCCGTTGGAATGGGCCCCCGGTGGAAAAGATGGAAACACAGCCCACGAGATCCCGGAGGAGACGATCCCCCTCGAGCTCCCGCACCTCGGCCACCTACACAGGACCCAGGAGGGAGGGCGACCCTCTTTCCTCTCCAGGAGCACGTAGAGCCCGCAGAGACAACTGAACGGCGGATCGCGTCTCCGACAGAGCTGATGCCTAATGACTAGTTGGCGAGTTTGTGTGCCTTTCGCTGTGTTATATGTTACAGACCTCTGGACTCTTAGTTTTACTCTTTATTTTGTACTTACTGGGAACGACGATGTTCTGCCTCATCCCAACGCTCCCCGCCGCAGAGACTGCTCCTTGTGGGACCTCCCGCACGCACCCTCTGGATCTACAATTTGCCGCCAACGTCGCAGGCGCGGGAAAACGTTGATGGACTTCCGCCTACTCGACCACCAGAGAACTGAGCGGGCCCGCCCAACCCTAAACACTACATTACCCAGAATGCTCTGGGCTCGCCGCGCTCTCCGGAAGCGGAACCCTATGACGCCTCTCATCCGGCGCATTACACTTTCGTCACTCCACGGAAACTCACACACGGCCGAGGACTGCGGACACAACACAGACGAGGGGCTCGCCGACGATCACACTCTTATGCCTCCCAGACGCGGGATCACCTCGTAGCTCAGTTTCCCTGACCGAGACAGAAACACTGCACGCCCCACAGGAAGCCCCTGAGACATCTCGGAACCCAGCTCCTCTCCCAGGGTCCACGTTGCAAGGCTCGCCTGGCTCCCAGCTGACACTCTCACACCATGCCCGCCTGGTCATGCCTACCGACCTGCCTCCTCATCGCATGACCAAGGGAGAACCGACACCCTTACTGGGCCCCGATAGAGCGCTCATCCCACGCCCAAGGGTCCGTGGAACGGATGATCCTTCAGTTGGACGCATTGTGCACGGATCCCATGTCTGTTTCGGTCGAGACCCGCTCTGATTAGATACACACGGATGAGACTCCAGCCTGTACGGCCTGACACCCCTCCCCAGATGCTAAATCATCACGGTCACGCCGGAAAGGAGGGCATACTCTCTATCAATGGTGCCTTCGGCCCCCCGGGGCTAGTACACACCCAGGGTGACTGTGCTGATCTAGAAATGCCTCACTGCTGGAAATTCCCCGATGCTTGACTGGCCGGCCAGATGCTCTCACCCCTCACAGCCCTCAATGTACTGCCCCCCCGTGACCGAGAACTCTGCTACACCCTGCTCGTCCCCTCCCCATGAACTACGCCTCATCACTACTGCACACCGGTTCGGGATTGTGGAATATCCGAGGAAACCGCGGTTCCCGGGTTAAGACTATTTCTTCAATGATGTTGTTTCATCGGTCTGCCGCCTCCCCGACGCTAGTTTGCCTCTCCGGACGCTAGGTATGCATTAACGGGGAGGGCATGCAATTTTTGGCTGGGGATAGATAGGGGGGGTGAGATCGGGGAGGCGGAGGCCTCCGTCCCCTTCTCCGCGGGGGCCCCCAACTAGTGCGGTGGCCTTACGCGGGGAGAGGGGGCTGGAGTTGCACCATATGATGCCCCTTTATGGATACCGAGCCCTGGGAACACCAACCTGCTGGATACTGTGGGGCTCCCCCCCAGCGGGCTACATACTCCCCCCTTACCCGCAGATACCCATCGGCCAGGGGGCTTACACCTCTCATGCCTCACCTGAATGTGCGCTCCGGGGTGGCTAGCCACTCCACGTTTCGTATATCCTCACTCAGCTGTCTACTGGTGAGATCCTGACCGTCCCCCAAGCGGTACCATGAGACGGGGTTCGCGCCTAGTGTCAGACGCGGGCACCTCCCACGGCCGCACCTTACCGATTACCCACTACCCAAATCAGGTGGCGGGACTGTGTCCCTCCGCCTATTCGGATTCGGACGCCCACCTCCCCAGCTGAGGCGAGTACCACTCCTTGTCCCTGGGACGCTCCGCTAGGTCTCCCGTCCTGGGCACCTGATACCAGAAGGACTAAGTTCCCTTTGGAACCCATACCCCCGTCCTCCGTCCCCGTCGACACACTAGGGATCCCTCCCATCCCCCCTCCCCTTCCCCACCCGACCACCGCGAACCGCCACAGCTCAAACACCCTACATCACCGTAAAGCTCGGGTAGACAACCACAGGCCCGACCGATGATGTCTGCTATACCGACAGATGCTGACATCCCTAAATTAAAGATTGTCTCCCTGAATGCGCGGGGATTGAACCTACCCGAAAAACGGGCCCAACTCCTTCTCTCCATGCATCGAGCTAGGGCTGACATAGTGTTTGTGCAAGAAACACACTTCAAATCTGGAGCTATACCCAAATTGCACAACCATTACTTCCCAGTGGTCCATCACGCGACGAACGCGCAAGCAAAAACGAAAGGGGTCTCCACATTAATAGTTAAGAATTGTCCATTCCAGCTGACAGACACGCTAGCCGATCCGGAAGGGCGGTATTTATTCCTCAAAGGCTCATACCAGAACAGGACTGTAACGCTTGCCAATATATATGCACCAAACACGCGCCGGGTTTCATTTTTTAGAGCGGTTTCAGACCTGCTTGCTTCCTTTAAGGAGGGGATTCTTTTGCTCGGGGGAGACTTCAATGTCCCACTCAACCCCACGCTAGACACTTCCACGGGCACTTCATCCCTCCCGTACACTGCGCTGCGGAGAATTAAAACGCTCCTCCAAGGCCTACTCTTACATGACACGTGGCGCGCCTTAAACCCGGCGGGTAGGGACTATACGTTCTTTTCAGCACCACACAACCGTTATTCCCGACTCGACTACCTGTTTGTCAGCCAGGAAGACCTACCCCTCTTATCCTCGGCTTCGATCGACCCCATGTTCATATCGGATCACAATCCGATTTTGGTCACACTAGCTCTGCCTCCCAGTCACCCACGGTCCAGGGTATGGAGGTTGGACCCATCCCTGCTCACAGACCTAGTAGTAGCTAAGGACCTAGAGAAAGCGCTCGAAACATTTTTCCTTGAAAACAGACCGGAAGACACGGCCCCCAGTATAAACTGGGAGGCCCACAAGTGCGTGGTACTGGGTCTTCTAATAGCGGCTGCGGCCAAAAGGAACAAGGAAAGACGTAAACACTACAACGACATTCTAGGCAGGATTAAGAGATTAGAATCTGCACATAAACACTCGCAGGCCCTCGCCACACTACAGGACCTAAACCGAGCTAGAGCCGAACTTCTCGAGACCATAGGTAAAAAGGTTAAACGTAGCTATGTGCTGGCAAGGAAGTCATTTTACGAGCATGGCAATAAGGTGAGTAAACTCTTGGCTAAAGCGCTACAAACCCAAAAAGCAAAAACGACGGTCCACTCCCTGACGGACGCCCTAGGCCATACAGTACAATCCACCCCTGACATAGCTAAGCTTTTTGTTCAGTACTACACTGACCTGTACAACTTGCCGGCCCCGGCTACACCGACTGCAATAGAGACAAGGCAAGGTCTAATTGACGACTTCCTGCGCCAATACGGCCCAACCCGGCTGTCGGAGGCGGCCAAGACAGACCTCGATAAACCCCTCAGCGACGCAGAGGTGGGGCTGGCCCTGAAGCAACTAAAATCGGGCAAAAGCCCGGGGCCTGACGGCCTGACGGCAGGGTATTACAAGACATATGCAACGGTGCTTACACCTTTCTTTAAAGCGGCCTTCAACTCCTTTGCCAACACTGCCACCCCTCCCCGTGACCTTCTGACAGCACACATTGTTGTTATCCCCAAACCGGACAAAGACCCAACTGCGGTGTCCAATTACAGGCCAATATCTCTATTAAACGTGGACCTTAAATGGTTCGCTAAAACTATAGCGAACAGGCTACTGCCCTACCTGCCCAACATGGTTGCCTTGGACCAGGCTAATTAGCTTTTTCCGTCGATCCACAAAGGTACGCGCGGCCGTCGCATTCTCTTACGTCGTCGCTAGTCGGCTTTTCCCGGCGTATAGTTAAAGCTGCTATTTCGTGTCGTATAGATAGACTTGCCATGTTAAAAGTATGGCCGTCGTTCCCGCGTCAAATTTTGATTTTTTTTTTTGCGTAAGTCGTTCATGAATAGGAAAGGACGTAACTCACGTCTACGTACAAAAAATGACGTTGGTGCGACGTCATTTCGCGCAAAGCACGGCGGGAAATTTCAAAACGGAGCATGCGCAATTCAATCGGCACCGGGACGCGCTTAATTTAAATGAATCACGCCCCCTACCCGCCCAATTTGAAATACGCGCCGAGAAATACACTACGCCGCTGTAACTTACGGCGCGAAATCTTCCTGGATTCGAAATTCCGCCAGGTAAGATACGCCGGCGTAGCGTATCTCTGATACGCTGCGCTAGGGCAATTCTTTGTGAATCTGGCCCTTTGTTCCATATATTAGACCAAAGGAGGGAAACTGAGGAGAAAAGAGGGAGGAAGATCAGTTACTAATAAGGGATAGTCCCTTCAAACAATAAATATAACTATGGATCATTTTTTGTTCAAAAGGATGCAATAGATTTTTATATAGCTCTCAACTGTATCATTGATTGTGGGTTAACCTTGTTTCTGGGCCCCTAAAAGAATGGGCTATGCAACAATGATAGTGTATTGAGCTTTGGTATAGGCAAGGTTTCCACACTTGATGGAGTTTGAATTCATCATGTGAAAATATTGGGTTTGACATAAAAAAAAATATTCAAAGGTATGCATGTACACCAGTTTAATTTCAATGTTAGTTTAGTATAATTATATCCACAGCTATGTATAACGCTTCCCTTCCACTTATGAGTTTTAATTACTTAAAAATAGAAGGAAAACACTACAGCACCTGTTTTACATACTTCTAACACGGTGGCTGGTGACCCTTACATATTCTGAAATCAAGGAATCCCATGACAATGTGCTGATGTGAGCAGAACCCCACTGACACTAAACTATGTGCTGCTTGATGTAGCTGGAATAACAATGACATCACTGAGGGAAATGGCAATAGGCCGTCTTCTCTCTCACACTCGTTTAGGTTGGAACTTGAATTTATTTGTGGCTTTGAGAAGATAGTAAAAATGGAGATCTCATTGCAGCGTAATTTTCGCCACTCAAATAAAGTCATGAGGATCCTGTTTCATAAATGGGCAATTAAAAGCAAAGGTATTTAAGGAGGAATGTATCTTTGTTTTTGCTAAACGTACTATTAACCTGTCAGATTGTCACTGTAATTCTAGGTGACAGACAAAAAAAGACAAAATCATAAACATGCTTATTTAGAAGATAAAACAAAATAGAAAGTGCAGACTGACTAGACTGATAGATGGAATGTTTTCACAATCTTTAGTTAAGAAAAGGTCATAAAGTAAGATTTTGTTTGTCTTACTTGTGTCAAAGGGAAACAGTTATGGGCAGAGATCACCAATGGATGATGTAATAGGTCGAGAGCTCAGTCTGACAATGGATAAATAAGGTACATGTCTTCCAACTGTGCTTCAGGTGGACCCTTATCCCCTTGTACCACTTTCCTACTCAATTGTCCTTTTTGTTCTAATGTATAGACCTATAAAAATGAACTATTTAACTGCTAAAAGTGTCAAACTACACTAAAATGTATATTCAACCTCTAAATTATTGCATTTAATATTAAAAAAAAAGCAGGGCTTTTTTTTTCAGGGGGAACTTGACGAAACTCGGTTCCACCACCTCTGGCTCAGACCCTCTGGTGCCTGCTCACCACAATCACTTGTAAACACAGACGTCTGGTTTCTGTGTGTACAAGTAACAGCTCTGCAATCTGTGCAATCCCTGAACTTTGCACTCTCTATGTAAAGCAATCCTGGTATCTCCTACTGTTCATGAAATTTGACTGACCACACCCACTATTTGATGTGATTTGGAGGGTGTGTGTGGGTGGAGGGGTTTTGGGTGGTTGTTTTTGAGTTCCAGCACCTATTGTTTGAGAAAAAAAAAGCCCTGAAAAAAGGTAATATAAAGAAAATGAGGGTAAAAAATACTTGTGGGTTTAACAAATCATTTTTTTTTCGAATATTCTCTGTCCATTTAAAAAGTTGTGAAGTACGTAAAGGTTACATTTACAAGGTACATTTATTTGAATTTAATGCAGAAAAGGATCAGTTTAGACATTCTTGGCTGATATGTATATGTATAGGTTGTATGTATTCATATGTATGGGTTGTGACAGATATCTTTCGTGCAGCGTGGACTATGCTATTGTCCAAGGGCCTTGTCTACGTATATGTATATGTCTTGTCTATGTATTTAGTTCTTTAATGAATAGTTCTGTAAATATAAAGTGAAACTCAAAGTTGAAAAACTAACTTGTTTGCCCTTAGCTGGCCATAGACTGTTCGAATCTTAAACTAAGTATGGGCAGGCTGAATGTACCCAAGTTGATCGATCAATCAACTTGCCTGATGGCTTTTACAGCCGCTAGCAATAATTACTATGTTTCCCAGTGGGCTTCCCCCACCCCCCTTCCCGGGGAACACAATGACTCAATGGGAGGGATTCCCCTATCAACACTGTCCGTGGCTGCAGGAAAGAAATTTGCTCTGTCTATGGCCGGCCTTACATACCTGTCTAGAATTACATCAATAGGATATACTGGATACTATATTGGATATTCTTCCGCGCCAGATGGCTTGTAGCTCACAATGGACTGCCAGGGTGCAGATGAGCATGTTCATAGTCCAGTTACAAGTCCTAACAGAAAGCCCATAAGGAGGTAAGAGCATAAAGCTATAGGATGTGTTTGCAGACTTTGCACTCTTCTGGGTGAAAAAATAAATATGCCCATTTTTTCCCTGCAAAAATTTGTGCATTTATAATTTTTTCCTAAGGGCGCATTAACAACATACATGCATGAAAACTGATGGGAAAACTATGCAGATTTCACTTGCAGAGACATGAGTTTACATCAGTTTCACATTAGTTTTCATGCACGTTTCAGTGAGTTTTTATGCATGTTAACATCAGTTTTTATGCACGTCAGTAATGGGCCCTGTACACACCAGTGTTGATGTCATATCAAAAAACTGCATACACGTTGCAGGTTCCTGTGCAGAAAAAAAATTCTGCACATGATACCAGTTTTTTTTGTGCCCTTGCAGAACGTGTGCAGAAAAACCTTGTTCACACCGTGATGCAGAGGCCTCAGATTTTTTGCACATGTTCTGCAAGGGCACAAACAAAACAATTGTCCTCTATTTTTCTGCTCAGGAATCTGCAACAGGTATGCAGTTTTCCACAGGGGGGAAAAAACTGACATGAAATCAACACCGGTTTCAGTACGACTCATCGGACATGTCCGCTGGCCCGAAATCCAACGCATGCGTCAAAGTGATTTGATGCATGCGTGGAAGCATTGAACTTCCTGGTGCGCGCACGTCGCCGCGTCATCGTCGCCGCCACGTCACTGCATATTCTGTCCACGGGGAATTTGGTCTGATGGTGTGTACACACATCAGACCAAATGATCCCAGCAGACATGTCCGATGAAAACGGTCCGCGGACCGTTTTCTTTTGTCATAAAGATTTTATTGAAAAAGAAGAGTTTTTACAGGCATCTTCAACATCATCATCAGAAATAAGTCAAAACATACAGACCAAGGGGCTTCATTTGCATGTAGGACACAGATACATATAGTGCATTCCTAGAATATCCAATCAGAACTGCAGTAAATAACATGAACAGCAGCATATGTAACATACAAGTTAGGTAACCTACCCGGCAATAAGGCTTATGTGGGTCTATACTGGCTCCCATGAATTGCGTCCCGGTAATGTAGACCAATGGGTCTACCATATCCATTTTAAATCTTTATATTATCGTTTCTTTCCCGGAAAGGACCCAAACCCCTACAGGAGTGGAAAGAAGTAACCCCTAAGGCAGGTCTATCTCCTCACTAAACCTTACCAGTAGATCCCGTACAACTTAAAAAAAAAAAAAGAAAAAAAGGGGGGGGGGGGAGGAATCATTTACAGGAATTCTTAATGCACGTATTCGGGAGAGGGGGTGGGAAAACCACCAACTACCCTCTCCGGCTTCTATATCTAGGTATCAGTGCAGATCCACCAAACCGTTCTTTTTTTTCCCCGGACTGGGCATCAAAGTCGCTTTTAGCTCACAGTCTGTGTAAGATCACGGTAAGCCGAAGAATCTCGAAACTTAAGCCAATCATCCCAGATATATGTAAATCTGGAAATTCTATCTTGTGCGTTGTATATCAGCTCCTCCATCGCTGAAATGTGGTCAATGTGTGTCACCCACTCTTTAATAGATGGTGACCTCACAGCTCTCCAGTGGACAGGTATACAGAGCCTAGCTGCATTAATCATGTGTATCGCTACTGATCCACTGTATCGTTTCTTGGAGATTTTTGAGAGATGGAGAAGATATTGTTCTGGGGAAAACTCCAGGGGTAGCGAGGATACTTCAGTCGTCACTCTGTGAACCTCCCTCCAGTAAAGTTGGATAATCGGGCACTCCCACAAGATGTGGAGGAAAAAGCATGTGCCCTGTCCACATCTCCAGCACTGATCCGACACAGACGGAAAGAATTTGTGGATAAGATCTGGGGTCCTATACCATCTAGTCCTAATCTTGTACCCGTTCTCTTGGGTGTTCACATTAAGCGAGCCTTTATGTATGTACCAGTGAACTCGTTCCCAGCTCTTTGCTTCAATTTGTTTGCCCAGCTTATTTTCCCAAAAGGAATGTTCCTTCTGCATAGCCGCAGAAGGGTTTGCGAACATGGATGCATATAATACCGAGATCACATGTCTTTGAGGAGCCGTGCCCACGCATAAAGACTCAAATGCCGTGATCGGCCTCATAAAGTTTTCTCTGATCTTTGGGTTGTCTAAAAAATGCTGTATCTGAAGGTAGGGCATAAGGGGAAAGTCTCCAGTCCGAGACGTCAAGGACAGCTCTCTTATGGAGCAAAATTTACCCCTAAAGAAGAAGTGCTTGGCCAACATTTCCGAGTGGGGCCATGTGCTCATCAAGTAAGATCCATCCATTCCCGGCTGAAAGTCGGGATTCCCTCTAAGGGGAGTAATGCCACATTCCGTCGCCGAGATTGAATGTGCTCCACAGGCTTTCACAAAAGCCGTCAAGGTTGCCCCAACCAGAGGGTGGGACTGAGCATCGGGCTTCCAATGCTTCCTGGACATCCAAGGCACCTTGCTCAGATCTGACCCAGTGACCATGCTCTCCAAAAGTACCCAACTTTTGTGTCGGGCGTGTATCCTCCAGTCCACTACTCTCGTCAGGTGCGTGGCCCAGTAGTATCTCTGTATGTCCGGGAGGCCAATGCCCCCATCTAATTTCGGGAGCACCAGTTTCGACCAGCTGATCCTTGGTCGTTTAGACCCCCACAAAAACTTGCTACATATCTTCTTGTAAGTCGCAAAAAAGGGGGGCGGCAGGGAGATCGGCAGTGTCTGCATCTTATACAACATTCGGGGGAGCACCGTCATTTTTAAGATAGAGGCTCGTCCGAACCATGAAATTGTGGGAACATCCCATCTAAGCAAGTCTTGTTGTACGGCCTTCAACTCACACAGGAAGTTCTTATCGTAGAGATCTGATAAGTTGGTCGGTAGCCTAATGCCCAGATAGGTAATGTCATCTGGCTTCCATCGGAAGGGGAAGTTCTCCTGACATAAACTGACCATCGAGGGTGGCAGCGACACATTCAGAGCGAATGATTTAGAGTAATTAATTTTTAAATGAGAAATAATCCGGAATTGCTCAAGCGTATGCATCAGGTTGGGCAAGGAAATCAACGGGGAAGAGAGGAATAGCAAAACATCATCGGCAAAAGCCGCTATCTTATATTCTTTCTGGTGTACTCTAATACCTGTTATGTCTGGGTGTGCCCTTATGCACCGTAGAAGAGGTTCCAATGTGAGGATATACAAGATGGGGGAAAGGGGGCATCCCTGTCTGGTACCATTATGGATGGAGAAGGTCTCCGACAAGTGGCCGTTGACCCTGACCCTGGCCCTCGGTCTCATATATAGGGCCTCAATATAAGCCTTCATCTTGACCCCTAGGCCTAAGGCGTCCAGGACCGAGTACATGTAGTCCCATGCCACTCGGTCGAAGGCCTTCTCCGCATCCATGGACAAAAAAAAACCTTCGAGCTTGGAGGACGTGAGCCAGTGATGAAGATTGAGGGCCTTAATGGTATTGTCCCTGGCCTCCCTGCCAGGGACAAAACCGCCGCGGACCGTTTTCATCGGACATAGATAGATTTCTGGGGGCATTCTGTACACCAACATATTGCAAAAAAAGTGACCTCTGAATTTCACTGTCAATTTAAAAAAATATATAACATGAGAAGTTATTCTTTAAAAATCACTAAAAAACAAGATGGCTTATTTAAGAATTATGTAGGTTACCTCAATTTTTAAGCAAAAGTGCAGTTTTTCTTTAAGCCATAGAGCATATGTTTCCTACAGAGCCTAATCACACTATTGTTTTGCTTTGTGATACAGTTCCTATAATAACATATAAAATTATTATTCGCTTTTGGCGTGGGTGCTAAATAACTTTTAAGTAATGAGCTATGAGATGTGAGTTTGTAATTAAGTTGAGTACATTTATTCCTGGCTTCCTTTTCTGCTCAGTTTGTGACAAAAAATATGATCATGTGGTGAAAGAAAGAAGATTAATGACACATTTCTTAAAGTTAATTAAGCCTAGCATAGATTTATGTTTGTAGGCCTCCCGCAACAGACACAATTATGTGTTATTTTTTAAGATCATCAACAAAATTCACAATGTTTAATTCTCCTACTCTACCATGCTAATGGTGGTCCAATGTCTAGAGAAGTATGTTATTGTTTTATCCTGGAGAACCTATAGGGCAACTTTCAGGTTACAGCTATTAACCACTTAAGACCCAGACCATTATGCAGGTTAAGGACCTTGCCCCTTTTTGCGATTCCGCACTGCGTCGCTTTAACTGACAATTGCGCGGTCGTGCGACGTGGCTCCCAAACAAAATTGGCGTCCTTTTTTCTCACAAATAGAGCTTTCTTTTGGTGGTATTTGATCAGCGGTTTTTATTTTTTGCGCTATAAACAAAAATAGAGCGACAATTTTGAAAAAAATCCAATATTTTTAACTTTTTGCTATAATAAATATCCCCAAAAAATATATAATTTTTTTTTCCCTCAGTTTAGGCCGATACGTATTCTTCTACTTATTTTTGGTTAAAAAAAACACGCAATAAGCGTTTATTGATTGGTTTTGCGCAAAAGTTATAGCGTTCACAAAATAGGGGATAGTTTTATGGCATTTTTATTAATATTTTTTTTTTACTAGTAATGGCGGCGATCAGCGATTTTTTTCGTGACTGCGACATTATATGGGACACATCGGACACTTTTGACACATTTTTGGGACCATTGTCATTTTCACAGCGAAAAGTGCTATAAAAATGCAGTAAAGGGGTTAACCACTAGGGGGCGCTAAGGGGTTATGTGTGCCCTAAGGGAGTGATTGTTACTGTAGGGGGGCGTGGCTGTAGGCGTGACATCACTGATCATCGTTCCCTATATCAGGGAACAGACGATCAGTGTCACTGCCACACAGAAGAATGGGAAAGGTGTGTTTACACCCCGTTCTTCAGCTCATGTAACCCAATCGTGGGACACTGGCGGCGATCAGGTCCCGCGGGCGCAGTCACGGAGCTTCGGACCAGGTCGCAAGTACGTGCGCGACCCACGGCTGGGATTCTAAAGGCGACATACAGGTTCGTGCCTGTGCCCAGCTGTGCCATTCTGCCAACGTATATCGGCGTTAGGCGGTCCCTAAGTGGTTAATAGGGATGAGCTTCGTATTCGAGTCGAACTCATGTTCGACTCGAACATCGTAAGTTCGATCGTACGTCGAATTACAAACGTTTTGGGCCGTTCGCGCTAAGTTCGAGTGGCATGTCACGGCCCATAATTCACTGCGGCATCGCAGTGCATTGCTGGCCGATGATTGGCCAAGCATGCACTATGACCCGCATGCTTGGCCAATCACAGCTTGCAAAAAACGCAGAGCCATAATTGGCCAAAGCCAGGGTGGCTTTGGCCAATTATGGCTCAGGGGTTTAGTACACGCCCCACACTATAAAAGGCCGCCTGCAGGTCGGCCTTGTATAGTGTGTTGCGGTGGTTAAGAAAGAGAAGAGAGAGAGAGAGAGTGTCATTTTTTTGTAGGTAGATAGAGTAGGCAGGCAGGCAGGCTAGTCAGTTAAAGTTACAGTGTGTAGAGGATATATATGCATTTCAGGTGTTATATATATATTTATACACTGTATAGTTTAGCTAGATCCGGTCTTCCTAATTTACTGATGGGCAGGCAGGTGATTGTGCTAGCTGCAGTATTCTCACGTGGTGTACTGCCTGTGTCCTCTGCAGTGTGCACCTAAAGCTACGTGGTGTGTGTACTGCCTGTGTCCTTTGCAGTCTGCACCTAAAGCTACGTGGTGTGTGTACTGCCTGTGTCCTCTGCAGTGTGCACCTAAAGCTACGTGGTGTGTACTGCCTGTGTCCTCTGCAGTGTGCACCTAAAACTACTTGGGGGGGACTGCCTGTGTCCTCTGCAGTGTGCACCTAAAGCTACGTGGTGTGTACTGCCTGTGTCCTCTGCAGTGTGCACCTAAAGCTATGTGGTGTGTGTACTGCCTGTGTCCTTTGCAGTCTGCACCTAAAGCTACGTGGTGTGTACTGCCTGTGTCCTCTGCAGTGTGCACCTAAAGTTACGTGGTGTGTACTGCCTGTGTCCTCTGCAGTGTGCACCTAAAGCTACGTGGTGTGTGTACTGCCTGTGTCCTCTGCAGTGTGCACCTAAAACTACGTGGGGGGGACTGCCTGTGTCCTCTGCAGTGTGCACCTAAAGCTACGTGGTGTGTACTGCCTGTGTCCTCTGCAGTGTGCACCTAAAGCTATGTGGTGTGTGTACTGCCTGTGTCCTTTGCAGTCTGCACCTAAAGCTACGTGGTGTGTACTGCCTGTGTCCTCTGCAGTGTGCACCTAAAGTTACATGGTGTGTACTGCCTGTGTCCTCTGCAGTGTGCACCTAAAGCTACGTGGTGTGTGTACTGTCCGTGTCTGTGCTATTTTTCTCAATGATTTTCATCCATATTGCAGGAACCAGACATTACATTAAAGCCGCAAGCAGTTTTAAATTACTTTTTTCTTATAGTAATCTCATTTTGTGCAGGGACAGTTCTAAACACGTGCCACTTCACAGGCATACTATAGACACCCAGCAGGTACAATATTTAAAGAAATTTTTCATTTTTTTTTCACTTTAAGCATCATTAAAATAACTGCTCCAGAAAAAACTACAGTTTTTAAAACTTTTTTTTCCATTGATACATGTTCCCTGGGGCAAGACCCGGGTTCTCAAACACGTTTTACGAAAATAACTTGCATATTAGGTTTTAAAATTAGCACTTTTAAATTCGAACGTTCGAGTCCCATAGACGTCAATGGGGTTCTAAATGTTTGCGCGAACGGTCGGTCCGTTCGAAGGTTCTGGTGCGAACCGAACGGGGGGTGTTCGACTCAACCATAGTGGTTAAGATAATTAATTGAGTCGGCAGTAAACAAGGACTGTATCCTTTAGAGCACAGGTGTCAAACACAAGGCCCGCTGGCCGAATCTGGCCCTCCAGGACATTTCATGTGGCCCTTGCACCTCTCCTGCAGCTGCAGGAGAGCTTCAGCCCTCCTCTGGTCCTCCTCCACACCCCTACTTTCTGCTTTTAAGCAATGCATACAGCTTCTTCCCAGCAGCAGCATAAGGAAAGGGGGTGCACTGTGATGTAAGGGAGAGTGGGGGAATCAACTTCTGATTGTGAGATGGCTCTTGACATCTAATTTAAGGGGAGGGGATGTGCTGGACTAATCTAATTTTAGAGATACAACCGTCCCTTTTGAAAACAATCATAATGCTGAGGCGGCCCACGATGAAATTGAGTTTGACACCCCTGCTTTAGAGGGAAACCTCAAGGGACGGCTTACAGAAAGGGTTGCGGGCCAGTTAGGGGTTAAATTATACGTATGTAAACCCTGATGATAAACTTTTTATAAGCTCCTTTTGCGAAGGCCAAAAGGCCGAATTTAGAGCCTGGCAAAGCATCAGAAAGGAGGAAACCCAGTCTTTGGTAATGTCAATGGGTTCCAGATTTCAGGCAGCCATTGCCAATAAAAGATTCTCAACAACATATTAAAAATGAACATTTTATGTATGATTATATTCATTTGTTCAATTGCATTTGAGCCCTAAAAAAGGGGAAGACTGTGTATAAAAATGGTTGCAGTTTCTAAAATTTGTACTTGATACTTATGTTCAACCCTGAAAAGTCTGTACTTCAAATTCAAATTCAAATCTGTACTTCAAATTCATTTGGATTGTTTAATTTTAATTTTAGTCTGGTGGCATACAGAGCCAAAAGTATAAAGTATGAAAATAGTGCCTGTGTCCAAATATATATGGACTTAACTGTATTAATATATATATTGTGACAGGAAGTCAGGTAAATCTGTGGGTGTTGTCACTGATGGGACATACATTTCTGCCTTGTTTAGACGATACACGATACATGATTATCGGGCGTCAGCTACAAACGTAGCCAGAGAAAGGCTAAAGGCCGTTGAAAAACTTCAGCTGTTCAGAATGAGGCAATTAACGCCTCTATAAGTAGCCCAGAGGATTACCACTAATTTGCTGCATCATTCCTAAGGCTTTGTGAGTAGGAGAGCAGCGTACTGAAAGTGTCCTGAGGAGGTGAGGAGACCATTGATTTTTCTGTGTGATAAAAATCAAAAGACTATTGTTTGTGCTGTATGACCAGCACTGTCTGCCCAGCACTAGGCTGAGTCGGACTCCATAGATAGGTTCCTGTGTGGAAGGTAGATGCCCAGAGTGGCTAGGGTTTATTTTATGTTTGATTTTGTTTATGCTGTTTGGATGCTTGCAATTGTTTTCCAGCAAGATGGAAAAATAAACCAAAAACTTTGTTTTCAACCGTCTTCGACTGCCAGTCTGTATAAATTCAGTGTGTGGTGAACCCATCTAAGGGGTCACACACCCCGAGCTAACCCCTTACAATATATATATATATATATATATATATATATATATATATATATATATATATATATATATATATAGTTGGGGTTCAAAGTAATCTTCTAGCAAAAAATACAGATTTTTACTTGTAAACAAAAAGTGCCAGTAAAGACTTGGTAATTAGTGACTGGTCAAATGTAAGGTGCATGTAGAGGGAAGGGGCATGCAACTTGGTTGGGTATTTGCAGTGCACCTGGAGGTACCTGCTAACTGATATAAGTGGTGTTGCCTTTTCAGTCCTTTTCTTGTGTTCACTTTAAATTAGGAAAATAGGAAACAGATTAGAGATGAGGACTTCGCTAAACAGTGGTAAAATATCTTTTTAATTACACCAATCGCCTTTTGCCTGGATCCACAGTAGGTTTCATTGGAGTTATGAGTAAGCACAATGTAGTTGTGTGAAACGCGTCAACCTTTGCCCTGGCTGCTGCACTTGTGGTGTATGTCATGTACTTTTTTTGTACCTCTACAATTTTTCCAATAAAAGGACTTTCGTTATGTCGGTTGGCTGACATTCCTTCTATCCTGTTCTTACATGGCAGAGTCCCACCCTTCTAACCTCACCTGGATTAGCTCATCTGGAGCGGCAGCTTCTTTTGTTGTCTATTTCCTACATTGGAGCCTGTCCACATCATGGCACTATACTTAATACATTTTAATAACACATAAATACATTTACTTACAAAATGTTGTACTCCTGCCTAGAAAGGAAGGAGGGCATCCACTCATATTAAACGATAGGTCTGGGGCTAGATGATGAGTAAAGGGCAACCCAGTTCTATTCTAGCTTTCATGTTTATACATAATGGGCCAGATTCACAGAAGAGATACAACGGCGTATATCCTGATACGCCGTCGTATCTCTGAGAGTATCTATGCGGCTGATTCATAGAATCAGTTACGCATAAATAGCCCTAAGATACGACAGGTGTAATTGACTTACACCGTTGGATCTTAGGATGCAATACTTCGGCCGGTGGAGTTTGCGTCGTTTTCCAGCGTCGGGTATGCAAATGAGCTTTTACGGCGATCCACAAAGGTTTTCGCGTTCGTAACGTCGTCGCTAGTCGTTTTTTCACGTCGCAAAGTTACGGCTGCTTTAACATGGCTTAAATTTAGACGAGCCATGTAAAAGTATGGCCGTCGTTCCCGCGTCGAATTTCAAATCTTTTTTTTCTTTTTGCGTAAGACGTCCGGGAATACGAAAGTACGTTACGCACATCGCCGTTCAAAAAAATGACGTCACTTCGCGCAAAGCATGGCGGGAATTTAAAAACGGAGCATGCGCAGTACATCCGGCGCAGGAGCGTGCCTAATTTAAATGGTACACGCCCCATTTTAATTAGGCGGGCTTGCCGCTGGACGCCTTTACGTTACACCGCCGTAAGTTTACACGCAAGTGCTTGGTGAATCAGGCATTTGCGCTGAAAACTTGCGGCGGTGTAACGTATAAACGATAGGTTACGCCGCCGCAGTTATATGTGAATCTGGCCCCATATTGCTAATCCTGGTAGAGATATAATATACTGGCAGCACTGCCTTTTGTTGTGCCCAAATGCAAAATATTTGTAGGCTACAATGATGAGCAATAGAGATGCCCACAGGGATCAGAAGCAGGTTTTACTGCTTTACATAAAGCGGACTCAACAATTGCTCACTTGGACTTGGCTGAAACATAAAACTCTAAAAATGTCCAAACAATAGGGTTAATGTTATTCAGCAAACAATGCCATATACTTTGTCATTATGCAGAGCATTAATTTAGTCTGACATCTAATATCCCCATAATAATGTGTTTTTCAAAATGGGACAAGTTATGACAAAGGTCATACAATATCTGATTAAACGTCCATGAGATGGATTATCTCATTAACTAATCCTGTGTAAACAGGTTAAGCAAACGATTTCGCTGATAGAACAGACCCAGTCACTGTGCGTGATGCTACAATGAACTTGTACAGATGTCTGAAGCTGGCAACAAAACATCTGGAAAGTATTCAGAGCCTGGTGTGTAAAATGAAACAGGGGTCTTGACCTGAAGCGGGAATATATCCAAATAAAGGGGGCCACCTGATGGATTAGTGTAAAGGCTATCAGTCTAGGAGAGCCTGTTTAACAAATGTACTCGTACATACCTAAAAATAACTAAATAAATCAGTAACACTTGGGGTACAATGGAAAAAAAATTGCACAAAAACCCAATTGTATAGCATAACATTTTCTTGTTATACACTACATTATTTTTGTACAGAAAAGAATTGCAGTCAAAGTGATTCTGTGGTCTATAAATATACTAATCGAGGAGCCATAATAAAAGCAAGTCTGGAAGGAAATAGCAAGAGGAGTGACAAGGTCATGGTAAAAGAAAGACTAAGTCCACCAATAAGTGTTTACTCAGCTTTGGGTTGAAGTTGCACTATTCTATCACACACAAGCTTGAAGTCTCCTTTTTTGCTACCAAGATCCTGGAGGGGAGGCTTCAGGGGACTGGTCGCACAATGTGGAGGAAACCTGCCAGAGCGGGGAGTACAGTAAGTATTACCTCTTATGACTCTACACCTAGAAGAAGATTTACAGGTATGGATGTTTTATATATAGATAGTGGGGCAGATTCTCAAAGAAATTACGCGGCGTATCTCTTGATACGCCGCGTAATTTCGAATTTTGCGCGTCGTATCTTTGTTTTGGTATCCACAAAACAAGATACGACGGGATCTGTGTTAGATCCGACAGGCGTACATCTTCGTACGCCGTCGGATCTTAGATGCAATTTTTCCGCGTCCGCTAGGTGGCGTTCACGTCGTAATCCGCGTCAAGTATGCAAATTAGCTATTTCCGACGATCCACGAACGTACGAACGGCCGCATTTTTTTACGTCGTTTCCGTTCGGCTTTTTCCGGCGTATAATTAAAGCTGCTATATGGTGGCGTACTCAATGTTAAGTATGGCCGTCGTTCCCGCGTCTAATTTAGAAAATTTTACGTCGTTTGCGTAAGTCGTCCGTGAATGGGGCTGGACGCCATTTACGTTCACGTTGAAAACAATGACATCCTTGCGACGTCATTTGGAGCAATGTACCCTGGGAGTTTTTACGGACGGCGCATGCGCAGTTCGTTCGGCGCGGGGACGCGCTTCATTTAAATGAAACACGCCCCCTACCCGCCCAATTTGAATTCCGCCGTGAGAGATACACTACGCCGCTGTAACTAACGGCGCAAATTAGTTGAGGATTCAAACCAAAGCCAGGTAAGTTACATCGGCGTAGCGTATCTCACATCTGCCAATTTAACTATATATATATATATATATATATATATATATATATATATATATATATATATATATATATATATATATATATATATATATATATATTTATATATATATATATATAAAAAAAGGGGGGTGAATCCGCGCTTAGGATTTGTTTTATTTGCTGCTGCCTCCCTAAGTAATCACAATATGCGATTAATGTTAAATGGTGCTGGTAATAGGATGATGGCGCTGCAATTGAAATTCCACTGAGTTGATTCCAAATACTATGGGAAGTAACAAATGTTGGGTAATCCGATTCAGGGGTAGATCCAATATAGTGAACCTCCCCTATTGGAGAACGCAAGTTGATTTTTGTTACCCTGTTTGCTGGTGCCAAAAGTGTATGGCTACCACATAAGTGGCGGGTGGAAAAAAAGAAGAGGCCCTATCCAAGTCCTTACATTAGTCTGGTACCCCAGTAGTGTGGGCGTTCGTTGTGAATGTTATTACAAGTGATTAGTTTGTGCCAGAATTGTGTAATCGAAAAGAAAAAAGAAAAAAACAAAACATGAATGAGTGTCTGTTAAAGACTCGACCCTATGTGGGTATCCTGGAGATCACTAGTGGTAAAATGCACTGTGTTAGTATATCCTTAAGCTATGTGCATCTGCATGCACTGCAAGATAAATAATTGAATCATGTGCAATAAGTGGTCCCTAAGTGCTTAAGGGGTGTCCAAGAGGTAGGGCACACCCTAATGTGAATCCCTATTAACCTAATAATATCCTAAGCGGTGCTTCTTAATTAGGTGTAGCTATACCATAAAATATATATATAAGTGAATATGAAAAAACATATAAAAGAAATATATATGTAAAAATGAAAGTGTAAATCCTACTGTCCCTCCTGGGACTAGAAGATTAAGCAAAAAATGTGTCAAAAATCACAAAACGAAAAAAAAGGAGAAAGAGACACAAGTCCCATATATTCAATGCTAGTAGCAGGTGTAGTAATTAACATCCACTCTAGAGTCCCGTCAATCAAGAGCGGTGTTAAACTAATTGCATAGGAGCTCAACAAAGTCTATCAAGACAGTTTTCTTCCTTTAAGATGTTATTCCTGCATACGAGTTAACAAATTCAAACTTGTGACTTTAGGGTGTCGCTGCACATGGTTAGGGCGGTGACATCTGTGCTCCCCCACATAGGTCCCCACTCACCGAATGTCGTCACCCCCCAGGGGGCAAAAAGCGGATGGTAGTGGTACCTCGATGTCTGTGGTGTCACGACCTTTTGGCTCAGATCCTCAGCTATCTCCTTATCCAGGGGCTGCAAGGTGTATGCGATCCTTTCCAAGTTGTCCTCAAAAGTCACTCAGTGGTTAAAAAGGAAAAAACAAAGGGAACCACATAGTGTGATATGTTTTTAAAGTTTAATTGGGTAATACCCAAAAACTGTATTTATTTAAAAATGAAAAAGTGACAAAGGCAGTAGTATGCCTCCACTGGAAGCCCTGCGCAGAGGGGGGCTCCAATGAGCCGATGTAAAATATACGTGCACAAGAAAAATAAAAAAATAATAAAAATAAATAAAACACAAGTATGAGAGACACGCTGCACTGGCCTATGGGTCTCACACTGAATGGTGTGGCTGCTGCTGCTAGCGCCGTTTAAAAATCCTCCTTCGGCGCTGTCGGTTGTGAAGCAGAGAAAACAGCTGAGACAGGTAGGCGTGCTGGCGATTGGCGTGCGTCTCAATGAATGAGCTGTGTGTAGGTCACCTGACGCGTTTCATCATGTGACTTTCTCAAAGGCGATAACCTATCGCCTTTGAGAAAGTCACATGACGAAACGCGTCAGGTGACCTACACACAGCTCATTCATTGAGACGCACGCCAATCGCCAGCACGCCTACCTGTCTCAGCTGTTTTCTCTGCTTCACAACCGACAGCGCCGAAGGAGGATTTTTAAACGGCGCTAGCAGCAGCAGCCACACCATTCAGTGTGAGACCCATAGGCCAGTGCAGCGTGTCTCTCATACTTGTGTTTTATTTATTTTTATTATTTTTTTATTTTTCTTGTGCACGTATATTTTACATCGGCTCATTGGAGCCCCCCTCTGCGCAGGGCTTCCAGTGGAGGCATACTACTGCCTTTGTCACTTTTTCATTTTTAAATAAATACAGTTTTTGGGTATTACCCAATTAAACTTTAAAAACATATCACACTATGTGGTTCCCTTTGTTTTTTCCTTTTTAACCACTGAGTGACTTTTGAGGACAACTTGGAAAGGATCGCATACACCTTGCAGCCCCTGGATAAGGAGATAGCTGAGGATCTGAGCCAAAAGGTCGTGACACCACAGACATCGAGGTACCACTACCATCCGCTTTTTGCCCCCTGGGGGGTGACGACATTCGGTGAGTGGGGACCTATGTGGGGGAGCACAGATGTCACCGCCCTAACCATGTGCAGCGACACCCTAAAGTCACAAGTTTGAATTTGTTAACTCGTATGCAGGAATAACATCTTAAAGGAAGAAAACTGTCTTGATAGACTTTGTTGAGCTCCTATGCAATTAGTTTAACACCGCTCTTGATTGACGGGACTCTAGAGTGGATGTTAATTACTACACCTGCTACTAGCATTGAATATATGGGACTTGTGTCTCTTTCTCCTTTTTTTTCGTTTTGTGATTTTTGACACATTTTTTGCTTAATCTTCTAGTCCCAGGAGGGACAGTAGGATTTACACTTTCATTTTTACATATATATTTCTTTTATATGTTTTTTCATATTCACTTATATATATATTTTATGGTATAGCTACACCTAATTAAGAAGCACCGCTTAGGATATTATTAGGTTAATAGGGATTCACATTAGGGTGTGCCCTACCTCTTGGACACCCCTTAAGCACTTAGGGACCACTTATTGCACATGATTCAATTATTTATCTTGCAGTGCATGCAGATGCACATAGCTTAAGGATATACTAACACAGTGCATTTTACCACTAGTGATCTCCAGGATACCCACATAGGGTCGAGTCTTTAACAGACACTCATTCATGTTTTGTTTTTTTCTTTTTTCTTTTCGATTACACAATTCTGGCACAAACTAATCACTTGTAATAACATTCACAACGAACGCCCACACTACTGGGGTACCAGACTAATGTAAGGACTTGGATAGGGCCTCTCCTTTTTTCCACCCGCCACTTATGTGGTAGCCATACACTTTTGGCACCAGCAAACAGGGTAACAAAAATCAACTTGCGTTCTCCAATAGGGGAGGTTCACTATATTGGATCTACCCCTGAATCGGATTACCCAACATTTGTTACTTCCCATAGTATTTGGAATCAACTCAGTGGAATTTCAATTGCAGCGCCATCATCCTATTACCAGCACCATATATATATATACACTATATATATATATATATATATATATATATATATATATATATATATATATATATATATATATATATATATATATATATATATACACACACACTATACCAGGCCAATGCCCATGGAAGCTGGAAATCACTGATGTAGACATTACTGGGCCAGTGATCTCTACTTACTCTTGGGTCCCGTCCCAAGCGACTTAACTTTTGCATTCTGAACACAGGAGGTTGGCCACTCAGCACAAGCAACGTTAATAGAATGCTTTACATTTTCTGATTGAATGGAAAGTGTTCTCTCATTGGTGATTTACTATCTGATTGGATGAGGGGAAGAGCTTGACATCACCACCCGGCCTCTTCACCACTTCCATAACACTTTGCATTTATTCAGAAAATGCAAAACATTCTATTAATGGTGCCTGTGCTGTTTGGTTAACCTCCTGTGTTCAGAATTCAGCAGGGCAGCAACTCGGCATTGGACTCAGGAGCAAGTGGAGATCACTAGGGTAGCGATGTCTACTTCAGTAATTTCCAACTTCTAGGAGCATCGAGCTGGTATGGTATATACATAGTTACATTGATCTAAGACAGTGTTTCTCAACTCCAGTCCTCAAGGCGCCCCAACAGGTCATGTTTTCAGGATTTCCCTCAGATAAAACAGGTGTGGTAATTACTAAGGCAATGAAACTGATCAAATCACCTGCGCAAAATAATGGAAAGCCTGAAAACATGACCTGTTGGGGTGAATTGTGGACTGGAGTTGAGAAACACTGATTTAAGCTGTACCAAAAATAACTATGTATAAAATATCCATACCTGGAATTCTCATTTAACAAGCTTTTAACGCTTGCTGTGGGGGAGGGCCCCACTTCAAGAGTGTTTTTTTAACCATGCCCAGAGTTGGGCTTTAAGTATTTTGGAATCACAGCCATGGAACAAGCATGTGTTAATCAAGTATCAGAAAAGTGTCAAAACTACTTATCTCTTTACTTGTTCCAGGTCAGCAACTCAGACAGCATTGTGAGACAGGAAACTAGCATGCTCAAAAGTAGAGTCCACCAATGGCAGCCTACATGATTCTGTCCGTCTCACGACAGAGTCATTTTAAAGTGGTTCTAAAGTCTAAAGGTGTTTTTACCTTAATGCATTCTCTGCATTATGGTAAAAAATATTCCACTGTGTGTTCCCCCCCTCTCCCCCTTTCTAAAACGTACCTGACTCTAGGGTTTCCATCGTTCCAGCATTGGGCCCAGCTGCAGGTCTTCTCTAACTCTCTTCCTGGTCTTACAGGCTTTACTGAAAACAGTGGAAGCCATTGGCTCCTGCTGCTTTAAGTCAAATCCAGTGAGCAGAAGATGGAGTCAAGCCATGCTGTGTGTCAATGGACACACAGAGCCCAACTCAGCAACAATCCCGCATCTTGCTATGGGGACAGGCAAAGATGAGGAGGAAAAGGGTGAGTCTTTCCACAGAGCAGGTAAGTATAAACCTGTTTATTATTTTAATTAAAAACGTTAGACTTTACAATCACTTTAATGCCACGCACCATGTTATTTGCAGAAAAAGAATCCTTACTATAAAATAAGCAAAGGCTATTTCACTTTGATGAAATTTCAGTAAAATTGACACATCTGCAACAATTTGCCATTTTAGTGAAAGGCATTGGAGACAGTGCTTTTGAAAAAAACATATGGCCCCAGCCATAGTAATGAATGTGGTGAGCAGTGGCTATGCATAGTAGGCACATGGCCTAGGCAGGACTTTTATCGTACAGAGGGTGTTCAGTTTCAGGCAAGGCGTACATGAAAAATATAACAGCAGGGCTTGGAGGTCACAGTAGGTGCACACATGTAATGGGGCTTCTGATTGGCTGTGTGTCGGCGCTACCCAATTTCTTCTTTGATAGAGCTTATAGCCCTCTACTTCTGCCATATTGTGCCCAACTCTATGCTATAGACCAGGGGTCTCCAAACATTCTAAACAAAGGGGCAGTTTATTGTCCTTCAGACTCTTGGAGGGCCAGACTTTGGCCAGTGGGGGTGGACATTTTCCTGGCATCAGTGGGACTAAACATCTGGTATTAGGGGGAGGAATGGTGCCCCATTGTTGGTATCATAGGGAGGAATAATGCCCCATTAGTGGTGTCAGTGGGAGAAGTGGTGCTCCACTGTCGGTGCCAGATGGCAGAATAGTGTCTCGTATCAGTGGGAGGGATAGTGCCCAAGGGCCGGATAAAGGCAAGCAAAGGGCCGCATCCAGCCCTCGGACCGCAGTTTGGAGACCACTGCTATAGACCTTCCACAACATCCCTGGCTATTAGCTTATATATTTAAAGAAAGGATTGTCCACCCAAATAATTTAGTTTCCTCAGTTTACTGAGGTTCTTCAGAAGATGGCAGTGACAGCTCTCATCACACAAACATTCTATCGGGGGTCGCTTTTCTTTACTCTATCGATCACATATAGTGGAAGAACCATAGCAGTTATTATGTGAAAGCAGCACACAACACATTATGCATAGCCAGCTTCCCTTGCATAGTCTCTCCTTTTCCCAGAGTCATTAGTATTCACTCAGAGGGATCTGACTTTATGCATCCAGCTAACAGCTCCTGAATGTCATTCCAGAGACGAGATCACTGCAGCTGCACCTCTAGTATCTATACACTTCTCCCAGGTCCTCCAGGGGGGTAGAATTAACAGCAGAGAACACTTGGCCTGGACTGAAAGGCCTTTTGCAACCCGCTCTATCCTCCACCAACCATAAAAGACAACAGCCAGCTCTTCTGGGTGCAGCACTCATTCTGTCCTCCAGCACTGTCTAGGGCCTGTGCATAGCCGAATACATCTGCATGCTGGTGGGGTGTCTGACTTCCATGTCCCAACTGCACTGGGCCTTCTCTCAACCTATTTATATATATATATATATATATTATTTATATATATATATATATATATATATATATATATATGAAAAATAATTCCACCCATTACATTAGTACAGGAAGGTTTGGTCTAAAAGGGAGCTAACACCCAATTACATGATTCTGTGTTATTGCACACTATTTTGGGACAGAGCCATCTAGTGGCAGACTAGCTAACTGTGTCTGCTTACACACTGGCACCCCTTGGTGTTTGCCATAGTAAAGTTCACTTGCAACGTGTTTCCTACATTTGACTTATTTTCCTTAGTTCCACTATAAAGCATAGTGCAGATCAAGTCTCTTGATCACACTCTATTTTGTGAAAACTATATCTTCCTGTTAGGTATTTCCATCCTTTCCTTTTCTTGCTTGCCAGTGGTGTTTCACTATATTTCTCTCACCCTTCCTTTTCACCATTTGCCTTACATGTTGCAACCACGTACTTGCCTTTTATGGTTGAGTTCACTCTTATGAAAGCTGGCTCAATTCAATATAACTTATCTTTTACCCATATTTCCTGCAAAATGCTTGGTTTGTTAATGTACTTAGGGCCAGATTCACAGCAGAGATACGACGGAGTATCTCAGATACTCCGTCGTATCTCAGATACTCCGTCGTATCTCAGATACTCCGTCGTATCTCAGATACTCCGTCGTATCTCAGATACTCCGTCGTATCTCTCAGAGTATCTATGCGACTGATTCATAGAATCAGTTACGCATAGATAGCCCTTAGATCCGACAGGTGTAATTGTTTTACACTGTCGGATCTTAGGATGCAATACCGCGGCCGCCAATGGGGGGAGTTCGCGTCGTAAACCAGCGTCCGGTATGTTAGTAGTTATGGCGATCCACGACGGTTTTTCGCGTTCGCTACGTCGCTGCTAGTCTAGTTTCCCGTCGCAAAGTTAGTTGTCATTTTAGGTGCCCTAACTTTACAAAGCACACGTATGTGCTGTATAAAGTATGGCCGTCGTTCCCACGTCGAAATTAAAAAAAAATTCCTTCTTGCGTAAGACGTCCGGGAATACGGAAGTACGCTACGCACGTCGCCGTTCGAAAAAATGACGTCACTTCGCGCAAAGCACGGCGGGAAATTCAAAAGGGAGCATGCGCAGTAGGTCCGGCGCGGGAGCGCGCCTAATTTAAATGGCATACGCCCCTTTGAATTACGCGGGCTTACGCCGGAGGCCGCCAGCGTAAGTTTTCATGCAAGTGCCTTTAAGGAATCAGGCACTTGCGATGAAAACTTGCGGCGGTGTAACGTATGATACGTTACGCCGCCGCGATTCTACGTGAATCTGGGCCATAGTTCATACTGGTGATAATTTCTTTCCATTTGATGCCACAAATTGACAAATTAACAGCTAATAAAGTTTCACTACTATTTTTTTTTATAATGCCCCATGTTTCTCACCTATAGAATGGAATTTATTTTTGACTTTCGTCATATCTATAGATGACTTGATCTTTAGACTTGTTGTACTGTAGCTGAACAAATAGATGCTCTATACCTACAATGCTTCTCAAATATAATGAGTGCATTCTGTATTTACATTCAGTTAAAGAATATTTAATTCGTACACCCAAATTGCAATATAGACAGTACACTAGGATTTTAAATTGACATACTGTATGTTGGGCATGATTAAGGGCGTATACAGACATTACAAGCCTGGGGATATTATTTATCTCACAGGACCTCTGGATACACAAGAGGGATTCTGTTCAGCAATTCCATTATTCATAGAAATTTTAATTCATGTGCAGTAACTTGTGACTAGTGTGGGAAATTTGAGGGGATGATTTCTAACTATATTAGTTTTTAATAGAAGAAGAAAAAGTTAGACCCTCTGTAAATAAAAATAGGTAAATCAATCAGCGCAAGAAGTACATAATAAACAACTAACGCACCTAGCACAAAATATCATCCCAATAACATATTACAAAACAAAGTGCAGCGCATGAAAAAATAATATAATCTTAAAACAGTTAAATGAAAAGTCCAAAACAGAAAAATGAAGATGACTAAGGGTCCCAGCAAGCACCAAGAGTCTTCCACGTGGCAGGTACAAATCAGGAAACAATGGTGACAGACCCTCCACCTCCAGAGCACTCACTTCGCTCACCTCTAATAATAGACCACTGAGCTAACAGATGGTCTAATTCACAGGTCCCAAGGAAGGGGTATACCATCCAGGAAGAGCCAGGACAAACATCCTCATATAAAAAGCATTTCCAGATACAATCCAATGGTGTGTGAGATGCAGGTCGGCAGCGGGTGACGTCAGCGTGTGGCTCCTCCCCCGTACGCGTTACGTTCAAAGAACTTCGTCAGCTCTTATAGCAACTCTAAAATGTGGGATTTTCCCTTACTTTTTGTCTTGGTGACAATGGTCATCATGACAAATTGTGGAGTGAAACTCTCTAGAGGTTCTCAAGACTAAAATAAAAAAATTGTATCGGATCTTACATCTTACCACTATAAACAAACCTAAAATAAAAAACAAGCATTACATGCACTTTAAAGCTTTTGTAAACCCAACATTTCATATTCCTGATATGTGTCTGCTGTACCATGTACTTGTATGAAAACGTATTGTGTTCTCTTTGTATTGTTTCCTTTGTGTATAATCCTGTCCCTTTCCTAATAAAAACTGACTACAGTGTGGTCAATTCTCTAGCTGTGCTACGATCAGACTTGTTTCCCCCCTTGCACAGCCTTACACTGGGAAGTTCAGTGTGCTGCTGTTTGTCCTCTCCCAACTGTTGTACAGAACAGAGGGAACGTGATCAGTTATGAAAAAGGAAACAAAAAAGTTATTATAGTGTTTTTTTTTATATGCATACACAAATGTTTTGGCGTTTATTTCTATTTTAAACTGAATTTGTTGTTTTACAAGGTATTCATTTACAATCACTTTAATTTACACAATATTATTATCTAATGCATACCATTGTACAAATATGTTGGCATTTAAAAACAAAGATGATAAACAGAAATAATGTTGTAATATGTAATGACTGTTAAAGTGGTAGTAAACTCTTTACTACCACTTTTACCTACAGGTAAGCCTATAATAAGGCTTATCTGTAGGTATAAAGAATATCTCCTAAACCTGTACGGTTTAGGAGATATTCCCCTCGCAATGCGCCGCTGATTGCAGCAGCGCATGCGCAGCGGGGATCCTCAGCTAAAGGCCCGGCAGCCGCCGGACCTTCCTGGAATGAAGTCTCCCGCGCACATGCTGGAGCGGCGATACCCGGAAGACACGCCGAGGCAAGATGACACCCTTCTCGGCGTGGACCAGGTAAGTTCTCCACACCTCATTCCAAGGTAAGTATTTCATAATGAGCTAATATGCGGTGCATACTAGCTCATTATGCCTTTTGCCTTTCAGGTGTAAAAAAAAAAAATTGCTGCGGGTATACAACCACTTTAATACAGTTTTTCTTTAAACCCACTTCTTTATCCTCTAAAATACATATGTCGGGCATGAATGTGTCCGCCACCTGCATCTTCACATTATAATTCTCAGTCTATCTAAGACACCATCTGGGAGCACAAAAGACCACCGCTGGTGGATGCCTGCTTTAAATATGTGTGAATATCTATAGCCATCCATCATTCATATATACTGTATATGTTTGAATGAAACACCATATTAAAATCCTGACACTCAATCAATTATCTGCAAATATTTTGCAAGCTGCAGAAATAGAATGGTCTGGATTTCCATCACTCTATGCAGATCCTACTTCAGGCTGCATAATCAATAGAAAATTACAATATGTTTGGGATGGTAGAGAGACAAGGTTGCTTTTATCCTAAGACTATACGTTAGACTACTTATGCTGGATATACATAGGTAGAGAGGATTGCAGTATTTAAGTAGAATGGTACAACCATGTCACAGTTTATAGGCACACTGGAAAACCTATCGTGGCATGGCTACTAAAGAGTTGGAAAATATCTTCATTGAGGAATTGTACGTACCATATGTAATTTATGTATGCTGGGGAACTTTAATTATTATGGGAAAAGTTAATTTTAATAGGTTCCCTAAATACAAAGACTAAATCTGGAATAAACAAGTTGAATGGATGAGTATTGATTTATTAAGAGCAAGATTTTACATAACTTTGATCTTAATTTGCACCACTTAAGCCGTATCTTTTTAAACACTGGGTAGTAGATGCAATGCAATCTTGTGATCAACATGGGGCAGCCAGACAGTAAAACCTGATTCTGGACCTTTTTTACAGGGTACAATGCAGTTTACCAATACAACCTAGGCCAGGACCCACCCCAGCATGTGACTGGACAATAAAAGGGCATTAGCACACTGATGGGGTCATTGAAGTGCCCTCCCTTCCTATAAGCATGTGTTCTCTGTAGCACTACCCCTGGAGGAGCCACTGCATGCCTTGTGGTTTTTGCACACCCAAAGTTGACACACCTCACTCATCCAGCACTTACTGGCACACCCTAATATATTTCAAAGAATTTATTAGGCCAAGCATAGCAAGTATATGCTTATACAAATAAGCAATAATACAGCGTTGTTACTCTCTGAGATATGGTTAATACCTGCAGTATTCTGACTAACAGTAATTAACAAAATTGGCCAGCAAAGTTGGGACCCTTAAAGAAAGCACAACCATTCCCAGTGACAACAGATTAACTCTCTCTTTCAGCCCTCAGACAGGAACAGGAATTACTGTGAAGTCTCCCTTTCAATCTTGCTGAGATAGTCCTTCCTTTCCTTCCTCACAGTAGGAGTGCCCTCCAGTACAGTCTGATCTCATCTCATCTACAAATCACATCTCACACTCTTCCTAGGAGAAGGTTCTTGCTCTCTTTGCTTCCCTGAGTTCTCACCTGATTGTGGTCAGCTATGGCAGAGATTAATTTAGCCAGCATCAGCTCAGTCATTTTTCCCACACACCTGCTTGCTTCCAGACAGTTCTCTATCCCTTTTCTCACCCACCTGAAAACCCACTTCTCTTTGATCTGTTGCATTACCCTCTAGTATTGAATCAGACCCATCCAAGATGACTGCTTCCTGCACTGGAGACACTCCATAGATGAGCATTGCCAAGTGGTCTCCTTAAAGATGACTTCTGCATTTTTGAATATTCAGTTTAATTCTGTCCACAATGCAGAAGGATAACACAGCAGTAACAAAGGAAGAGGTTCCACAGCAGTTATCAACTACAGTCAATATTACAACTGTATTGATTTCTTGAAGTGCTGTCCAACCCTCTGATTTAAACTGAAAGTTTACTTGGGTTATATACAGTAAAGTATTTTTTTAGATGGACCAATGTTATTGCTATGACCCCCCAATTTGCTGATATTACCAGAGGGATGTACTGTGAAGAGACATGCCATGGAATGAAATAAGGGTGAGCCTGCTGTATTAAAACATGTAGAGGACAAATGCTGTTTCACTATGTGCCTCAAAACCATATTTTGGCTTGTGGATGATTATTTAAATTAGTTTTGTAACAATGCTAGTAAATAGCTGCAGAATAATCTGTCAGGAGGTAGTTTCTAGCTCACTCAGGCTGTCCTGATTCTTTGAAGATGTAACTTCTAATTAGCTAGGGCTAGAGGACAAACTGAAAACTTTAAAAGACTTCAACAATGACAAATGACTATATGCTCTAGGCCTTCCAGGAGAAGCTTGGTATAGTACATATACTTCTCCTCATGGAGAAGTCAGAGAGTCACAAAATAATTTTATAATTATGGGGCTAACTAACCCCCCTCCCTCACCCACCTCACTCCATATGTAGCGCTACCTCCGCAGGAACCAATTGGTAAATTGGGTTCTTCGCCTCGACTTGGTGAACAACCTCAGCTGCTCTGATGCAAGCAAAAAGGATATTGCACCACTATTACTAGAACAAGTATCCATATCCTGCACACATTACAGTTCAGTATTAGGAAGCAAACACCTGACTGATTAGGAATAAAGAAATGTGTTATATTGTAATGGATTGGAGATGGCAATATGTACATATGGGAACAAGCAGAGTGTAAGGCAAACACAATTCTCTAGATAAAGGTGCTACTACATTGTAGTTTAGAATACGAACATATATGCTTTGATTATTATATGCCTGGTAATCTGCAAATCAACATTAAACATTGGCATAGATTAAGAAGTGGTAAGAAGTGCTGTGAAAACTTTTCTGTGACCAGTATACTATACTGCTTCGAGTGCATTTTATATGAATGACTATGCTAAGACCAAGACCTTGCTAAAGAGGTATCCTTTTCTATAGGCAGCAAATTAAGTCCTTGTGGAGCAGCTATCCTTGTGGAGGAGACAATCCTTTGCTCTTGTTTTTTAGCCAGCTACCATTGGGGCCCAGTCTTTACAGTAGTGTACAGAAGTATAGTCCCAGTAAAGTTTGCATGAAGTGGTAAAGGCTGTTAGTCAAATGTCCAGTCCCTATGTACTCAGTGTCTGTTATTAGTGATAGATCAATGGCAATAATGCCCTTTCACCAGTCCTAGTGATACAGACGCTTTGGTCCAGTTGTACAGATGTCAGCTCACTTATGAAGTGACACACAGATTAACAATACTCCAGTGCCAGCTTGTAGCAGGTTAGTGTGCACTCGGGGATATCAATGTGTACACTCTGATTCCCTCACAGCAAGAAGTTCTCTCTCTAAAATCCAGGCAAGACTGTTCTGAGTTTACTGAGTATACGGTACACCTGGGAGTTGCTGTCTATCACTCTATCTACTCTTATGCAAGACCCTCTTTGCACACCACAGTTCCCAAAGTTTGATGCAGCTTGCATCAAAGTTTCTCAAGTCCTTCATGCCAACTGGATTTCTCTGCTGGATGGATGCCAAATGGCACAGAAAGCCAGCACAAGAGTCTTGTCTAGTCACACAAAGCAGCTGCAGCACAGTGTCTATATAGTGGGTTTTCCTCTAGCAAAGCACCTGGCTACACATATATAGATCTCCCTACAGCCCTCATATCAGTAGCCAATCTTGTCCAAGAGTTGTGGCCTACACCAGCTTGGTTGGCTCATTAATGTTTTACCCTTATCTTCATAGTAATGCTGTCTACATGCAGGCTAGTTGCAGGTTTTAATGGCTGAGGTATTGCAATGTATTGTGGCTGTCATAACCTTGAATATACTCCACCCTAAAAAAACTCCTATATTCCCAGTAACCAGACAACAATATAAAATGCCATAGCAGCTATTTATTAAATAACAGAATAAGACAGATACAACTTTTATCACAAGAAAATACATTCCTCGTTATCCAAATTATAGCAACACTAACAACAATATCAATGAATGACCTTCTTATCTGTCTAGGCTCTTTGATGGCATCTGTATATTGACCGACCAGCTGTATCTTCAAAAAAATCCACTTCAAGGCCTCCAGCCTGTACTACACTGACTCAAGGACAATTTTACAACCAATATACCCTCGATACAGCCAAATAACCATAAATAGATTACTGCTTTACTTGAATAAGGAAGGTACACTCATTCTTGAGATGGGCCCACCCCATTATTCTCCCAATTTTTTAAGCCATCTACTGCCTTTAAAGACCCTAAAACTCCTCTCAGCTGAAGGACCAATATTATTCTCATCCATGCAACATTTCTTTATCAATAATATAACTTTGGATATTTTACATGTATATGGTTATACCATAAGTTGTTAGTTGTAGACATGTGCACACTGAAATATTTCATTTCGGAATTTTGTTTTCGTCCGAAAAATAAAATTTATTTAGTTACTCCCGAAATTCGTTTTTATTTCGTTTTTCGTTAGAAAAAATGCATTCGTCCGAAAATCCAAATTAATTAAGGTCGAATCTGTCATTGAAGGCTTATGGTGTCTGTCAAATGTTCTAAGAAAAAAAAAAAAAGATTCGACAGAATCTTAAAAAAAAAAAAAAAAAAAAAAAAGATTTGACGGAGCAACGAAACTGTCTATGTCGAATCTTTATGTCTCTCTATGTCAAATCTTTATGTCTCTCTATGTCAAATCTTTATGTCTCTCGATGTCGAATCTTCATGTCTCTCTATGTCGGAACTTTTCTCTCTATGTTGAATCTTTTCTCTCTAATATTGGACTAATACAGTTAAGGTTAGGCACATTCGACCGCAACGAAAACGAAAATAAAGCATTTGTTTATGTCGGATCTTTCGGTTTTCGTTTTCTGTGCTTTCTTTATCATTTGTTAAATCAATAACGAAAATACCCAAAATTCGGACGAAAATGCATTTTATTGTTTTTTTTTGTGATAGACCAACATAAAGTGGCATATAATTGTGAAGTGGAAGGAAAATGATGAATGATTTTCATTTTTTTTTACAAATAAATATGTGAAAAGTGTGGCATGCATTTGTATTTGTATTCAGCCTTCCTGAGTCAATACTTTGTAGAACCCCATTTCACTGCAATTACAGCTGTAAGTGTTTTTCAGGATGTCTCTACGAGCTTTACACATCTAGAGAGGGAATTTTTTGCCCATTCTTCTTTGCCGTATATCTCAAGCTCTGTCAGTCTGGATGGAGAGCATCTGTGAACAGAAATTTTCAAGTTTTGACACAGTCTCAATTGGATTAAGGTCTGGACTTTGACTTGGCCATTCTAACGCATGAATATGCTTTCATCTAAACCATTCCATTGTAGCTCTGGCTGTATGTTTAGGGTCGTTGTTCTGCTGGAAGGTGAATCTCTGCCCCAATCGCAAGTTTTTTGCAGACTCTAACAGGTTTCCTTATAAGACTGCCCTGCATTTGGCTCCATCCATCTTCCCATCAACTCTGACCAGCTTCCCTGTCCCTGATGAAGAAAAGCATCCCCACAACATAATGCTGCCACCAACATGTTTCACAGTGGGGACGGTGTGTTCGTTGTGATGTGCAGTGTTTTTTTTTTGACACAACAGCATTTGTTTTTAGGCCAAAAGGTTCTATTTTGGTCTCATCTGACCAGAGCACTTCTTCCACATGTTTGCCGTGTCCCCCACATGGCTTCTCGCAAGCTGCAAACAGGACTTCTTATGGCTTTCTTTCAACAATAGCTTTCTTATTGCCACTCTTCCATAAAGGTCAGATTTGTGGAGTGCATGACTAATAGTTGTCCTGTGGACAGATTCTCCCATCTAAGCTGTGGATCTCTGCAGCTCCTCCAGAGTTACCATGGGCCTCTTGGCTGCTTCTCTGATTAATACTCTCCTTGCCCAGTCTGTCAGTTTAGGTGGATGGCCATGTCTTGGTAGGTTTGCAGATGTGCCATACTCTTTCCATTTTCAGATGATGGATTGAACAGTGCTCCATGAGATGTTCAACGATTGGGATATTTTATTATAACCTAACCCTGCTTTTAACTTCTCCACATCTTTATCCCTGACCTGTCTAATGTGTTCCTTGGTCTTCATAATGAGGGCTTCACAAAACAGCTGTATTTATACTGAGATTAAATTAAACACAGATGGACTATTTACTAATTGGGTGACTCCTGAAGGCAATTGGTTCCACTGGATTTTAGTTAAGGGCATCAGAGTAAAGGGGGCTGAATACAAATGTACACCACACTTTTCACATATTTATTTGTAAAAAAAATAAAAACCCTTTATCATTTTCGTTCAACTTCACAATTATTTGCCAATCTGTGTCGGTCTATCACATAAAATCCCAATAAAATAAATGTAAGCTTTTGGTTGTAACATGACAAAATGTGGAAAATTTTAATACTTTTTCAAGGCACAGTACTTATATTTCCTGCCACCTGCACTACTGAGCCCAGCTCTATTGCTGAGAAATGGTTTCATGAAGTTGGGAATTTTACACTTGTGGGAGTATTGATCTCCTGGTTCCCCTGCAGATCTCACTGGTTCCTCCTGCTCACCTCCATATCCCCACTGTCTCCTGTAGTGGGTGGAGGCCAGGAGGAAAAACCAATAAATAAGAACTCAAGCCTGATCTTTTTAGGCTGGGCGTTTCTCCTCTGGGTCACAGGAGTGTAATTCTTTTTGCACTTCTGTGACCTATTTTCAGCCGAGAGTGGTCTGAAGTCCGCTTTCTGCTGACGTCACTGCCATCAGTCGGGTCATCACAACTTCCAAGTCGGGATCTGCCAGCTGCCCTGAATGATGGCAGTCACAGCGAGCCCCTGAGACAGCCTCTCCCCGCCCCTCCACAGCTCAGCGCTCCAATGAGAAAAAGCGTTTTTCCTCTCTGGGATCTGTGAGAACCGAGCCATCGGCGATGTTCGGTGGCCCGGTTCTCAGTGCAGAGATGGCAGGTGACAGATGCAGCATCAGTATGATGCTTCATCAACCGAGGTAAGTAAAAAAAAAAACAATACTTCTCTTTTAAGAGCTGCATGGGACCCTAGAGATTGACTCTCCTGGAAGTTTCTGTTCTCCAGCAGATTTGGAAAGGAATTTCTCAATAACAAAGTGACATTTAACAGCTAAGGAGGAAGACAAGTGAGTATGTACACAATTATTTTTACAAAATGTGTTTTGTCTAGCAAAACTATAGCAGCAGAGTCTTCTAAAATGCCATCTCCAGCCACATTCTAGTCACTTACTGTAGGTGACCATTAAGTAAGGGATGTTAAATCTTTGTTATGGGTTCAGTGATGACATACAAAAATTGCTAAGGGGTTCTGACCCTGCTTCACTCTATCCAAGAAAAGGTTTTCTCTGGTGTTTGGATTTAAATCGCTTAAAATTTGCCATTTGGAAATAAACTGTATTATGAACAAACACCTCCATAACACACATCAAAAGCATTTCAGCAAATCCTTTTTTCCAGTATACAGTATCTGTTAAAACACCACTGGCATTTTTTTTCCAGTTAACATATGTATTTTACAATGCATTCAATTATTGGAACAAAGACCTAGCTTCAAAGATTGGAATGGTGTAGGAAACAGCCATATGTTTATGTCACCATAGTACATATGGGGTACAGGTGAATGTCTGGTGCGTCATTCGGAGAACAAGGACAACCTCTTATTGGTCAGTTATGTATTTGCCTCTTTTTAACTCAATTTAAAAAATATTTGTGTAATCCCGAAATTTTAACTACTTTTTTCATGGTACAGGGTGATTTTAGATGTACGATGTCTCTGGATCCCTATTTTTTTTTACTATTTTTTAATAGATGGGCTTATTTTAAACAAGCATTGTTTTTATTATTTATTTATAAATTCTACCTGTACCTAAAAAGTTAATATTTTCTTTGTTATAGAGAACATCTAGAAATGTTAGTTATGTTAAATAAGGTACATTTTGTCATGAATTTGTTCCTGAAAATAGCAGTGCCCTTCCTGGTATGTGAGTTGTGAGTGTGCCTAGGCACTCCGGCACTTACAGCCTCATAGCTGTATAACTGCGGTGTGAGAACTAAGGCACTGCCATCTCTGACTGCTATTCTCCCAAGGTTTGGAGTGAGATTTGGTGATGTCAATACTGTGTGGCTCACTCTACATATTGCTAAAGGCTCTGACATAAGGAAGCAAAGCCCTGTATTTACTAAGATGTCAGCCTCCACACAGAGACAGTGCAGAACAAGGCATGGAAAGTCAGTAATGGGGAAAGATCAGCTGCCCAGAGACCACAGGTAATACTGTTGACTAATTATATGCCTCTACTTGCCTTTTTGGCATGCTTTCAAGGGACAAATTTCTCTTTAATCTGTGTCCTTTTCTTCATTTTTAACTATTTTTTTTTCTGTGTTTTATTGGATAGATACCTTTACCTTTACCAGCAGCTGGGGTTGGAGAGCTGATAACATACCTGCCATTACTGTTGCCTGATCAATTGCAGATAAACCTACAACATATTATAGCTTGAATAACCACACATGTTTCTTTAGATTATAACAGGTACAGAAGAACCTGGAGCTCCATCGAGCGGACCTAAACCCAAGTTCAGATTTGCTGCATGAAAATAATGAGGACTCAAGAAGTCAGGACTGGGGTGTCCAAATGTACACTATAAATACTTTGCTGACATAGGGAAATGGCATGCCCTGCACTGCTATTTTTATGTGACCTGGAATCAGCATGTTAGATCATGAGACCACAACAGCTTTGCCTGGTGGGTACTAATATTAACATTCACTAAAGTCTCTGAAAAAATCAGCGTCCCAGTACCATGGCAGGCACTGTTGGACCTGCTGTTTCCATGTTAGTTTTTTGCTTTTGGAATTTTTTGGAACCTCAGCTCTTTTTAACTAATACCCAATATACAGGCGGTTGTTTTTTTTGAAGAACATAAAGAAATAGAAACCTTACTGATATAAAATATATATATATATATATATATATATATATATATATATATATATATATATATATATATATATATATATATATATATATACAGTGAGGAAAATAAGTATTTGAACACCCTGCTATTTTGCAAGTTCTCCCACTTGGAAATCGTGGAGGGGTCTGAAATTGTCATCGTAGGTGCATGTCCACTGTGAGAGACATAATCAAAAAAAAAAAATCCAGAAATCACAATTTATGATTTTTTAACTATTTATTTGTATGATACAGCTGCAAATAAGTATTTGAACACCTGTCTATCAGCTAGAATTCTGACCCTCAAAGACCTGTTAGTCTGCCTTTAAAATGTCCACCTCCACTCCATTTATTATCCTAAATTAGATGCACCTGTTTGAGGTCATTAGCTGCATAAAGACACCTGTCCACCCCATACAATCAGTAAGAATCCAACTACTAACATGGCCAAGACCAAAGAGCTGTCCAAAGACACTAGAGACAAAATTGTACACCTCCACAAGGCTGGAAAGGGCTACGGGGAAATTGCCAAGCAGCTTGGTGAAAAAAGGTCCACTGTTGGAGCAATCATTAGAAAATGGAAGAAGCTAAACATGACTGTCAATCTCCCTCGGACTGGGGCTCCATGCAAAATCTCACCTCGTGGGGTCTCAATGATCCTAAGAAAGGTGAGAAATCAGCCCAGGACTACACGGGAGGAGCTGGTCAATGACCTGAAAAGAGCTGGGACCACCGTTTCCAAGGTTACTGTTGGTAATACACCAAGACGTCATGGTTTGAAATCATGCATGGCACGGAAGGTTCCCCTGCTTAAACCAGCACATGTCAAGGCCCGTCTTAAGTTTGCCAATGACCATTTGGATGATCCAGAGGAGTCATGGGAGAAAGTCATGTGGTCAGATGAGACCAAAATAGAACTTTTTGGTCATAATTCCACTAACCGTGTTTGGAGGAAGAAGAATGATGAGTACCATCCCAAGAACACCATCCCTACTGTGAAGTATGGGGGTCGTAGCATCATGCTTTGGGGGTGTTTTTCTGCACATGGGACAGGGCGACTGCACTGTATTAAGGAGAGGATGACCGGGGCCATGTATTGCGAGATTTTGGGCAACAACCTCCTTCCCTCAGTTAGAGCTTTGAAGATGGGTCGAGGCTGGGTCTTCCAACATGACAATGACCCGAAGCACACAGCCAGGATAACCAAGGAGTGGCTCTGTAAGAAGCATATCAAGGTTCTGGCGTGGCCTAGCCAGTCTCCAGACCTAAACCCAATAGAGAATCTTTGGAGGGAGCTCAAACTCTGTGTTTCTCAGCGACAGCCCAGAAACCTGACTGATCTAGAGAAGATCTGTGTGGAGGAGTGGGCCAAAATCCCTCCTCCAGTGTGTGCAAACCTGGTGAAAAACTACAAGAAACGTTTGACCTCTGTAATTGCAAACAAAGGCTACTGTACCAAATATTAACATTGATTTTCTCAGGTGTTCAAATACTTATTTGCAGCTGTATCATACAAATAAATAGTTAAAAAAATCATACATTGTGATTTCTGGATTTTTTTTTTGATTATGTCTCTCACAGTGGACATGCACCTACGATAACAATTTCAGACCCCTCCATGATTTCCAAGTGGGAGAACTTTCAAAATAGCAGGGTGTTCAAATACTTATTTTCCTCACTGTATATATATATATATATATATATATATGTTGGCTCTGGTAGTTTAAGAAGACCTAGCTTGGACTTTGTGTGGAAATATGTTGCTCTGGTAGTTTAAGAAGACCTAGCTTGGACTTTGTGTGGAAAGTTTTTTTCATTTTGTACCTCATTGGGTATTACTTTTTTTTTTTTTTCTCAAAAAGAATGTTTATTGACACATATGACAACAATCACAGGTACAGGGTATTTGTACTAAACTAAGTCAGTTATTCCAGAAAATGTTTGGCATTGCATAGAACAATCCCCCCCCAAACAAAGAAAAAGAGAAGGGGAGACCAGCATTATAAAACAACACATATAGATTCCCTCCGCACTCCATACAATTGGCATTATTACAGACGTCACCCACCAGACCCTAACTGAGCCCCATCCTCCACTCCGGCACCATGCTTTCGCCACCCGCCTCAGCATCTAAACCAATAGTCTCTCCAGGACCAATTCAAGAGGTGCCAGCCCAGGGGTATCTAGCCATGGAGCCCACAGGAGGTCAAACTTCCCCCGTCGGCCCCTGTGCTGGTAAATATACTTTTCCAGGCGTAACGTGACGCCCATCTGTGCTATCCATTCATTAATCTTGGGAGGCTCAACCGCCTTCCAATGATGAAGAATGAGTTTACGGGCCTGGAAAAGGGCCCTGCCAATAGCCTGCTTAGGATTGTCCTCCACCGGTATATCGTCCAGGATCCCCAGGATACAGACCTTCGGGTCCCGGGGGACCGTGGCCGAAAACACCGCGGAAAGAGTACTAAGAACCCCACTCCAGTATAGGTGTAACTTGGGACACCTCCACATTAAATGAATGAGGTCCCCACGGTCTCGTGCACATCTGGAACAGATATCATCTTCCCCCAGACCCATTCTAAACAATCTTGCAGGCGTGTAATGTACCCTCATCAAGATATACAATTGTGATAGACGCTGTGCAGCATTAAGTGAGCACCCCTGAACTGCCTGTAATGCTCCCTCCCATTGATCCTCCTCGAAGATACCAACGTCCCTCTCCCAAGAAGACAGCACCTTTGCGGGAAACCCCGGCAGAAACGAGGATAACAACATGGAGTATGAATCTGAGATAAAGCCCCTAAAACATTTCACTCCCGACATGTATTGGAAGATTGGGGCGGAGGAGAGGGTCCAGGGGTTATCTCCCGCTTGGGCCCTAACGGCATGCCTGAGCTGTAAATAACAGAAGTGCATGGACTGAGGGAGTCCAAATCTCTCCTGCAATTCCGCAAAGGAGCGTAGCCTACCGCCCGAAAAAATGTGGACCAAATGTGTCACCCCTGTCCTTCTCCACCTTTCCTCACAGGTCAGCTGAGCCAATTCCTTATAATACTGATTTTTCCATATGGGGCTGTGCCTTGTAAAACCCTCAACATCCTGTAGCTGTCGTGCCTTGTTCCAAATTTTTTGGATCAAAGCATATGTGGGAAAGCGTTTATTAGATTTGGCAAATTGTAATGCTTCTAGGCCCATAATTACTGTATCCGCGCCTGTGGTGTGCCTCAATAAATCGTTTACAGGATCCCTTCCGCGACCTGTAATTGGGCTGCCAGATAGTAAAGCCACGGATTAGGGAGGGCGAGCCCTCCCAGCCCCTTGGGCTTCTGTAACTGTTCTAGTTTGATTCTAGGGGACTTGTTAAGCCAGAGAAAGGCCCTGAATAGGGAATTTATTATTCTAAAGTACTTCAGGGGGATTACCATCGGGGTATTATGAAGGACATACAGGAGCTGTGGCATAAAAATCATTTTTATAAGATTTACCCTACCTACTAGGGACATTTTCAGTTTTGACCATATTTTCGCCTTGTCTCTAATCCGGTTCAGTAGGGGGGAAAGGTTCAAATTAATATAATCACGCGGTTGTGGTGTGACCCAAACGCCCAAGTACTTAAATTTCACTGATACAGGGATATTCTGCAGCTCGGGTCCCTCTGGCGTTGTGGAGTCTAGCCTCATAATTGCTGACTTGGTCCAATTAATTTTCAGTCCAGAATATGACCCGAACCTTTGAATCACTGACATGGCCTCCCCTAGGGAGCCCGTCGTGTCCCCGAGCAGCAGCATAGTGTCATCCGCATAAAGCATAATTTTTTCGTGTATTTGTCCATATTGGAAGCCGGATATTAAGGGGTTGGAGCGCACCATCTCAGCCATAGGTTCTATGGCGATGGCAAACAACAGAGGAGACAGGGGGCACCCCTGTCGGGTTCCCCTGTGCAACGGGAATGGGGAAGATACTCTGCCCGCCTCTCTAATGACCGCCGATGGGGAGTTATACAAAAGTTGAACCCAGGATTGAAATATCGGCCCAAATCCAAATTTTGACAGCGTCGCCCATAGGTACTGCCACTCGATGCTGTCAAATGCTTTGTGTGCATCAAGCGACAGCAGTGCCCTATCCCCAAGATTGTCCGCCGGTGACTGCATGTTGAGGAAAAGCCTCCGGAGATTGATGGCTGTGGACCTTTCCGGTATAAAACCAGATTGATCCGGATGGATAATGGACGCTATGACCTTATTAAGTCTCACAGCTAATACCTTGGCTAGAATTTTAATATCGGTCTGGAGGAGCGATATCGGCCTGTAGGAGCCCGGGTCTAGTGGGTCCTTTCCTGGTTTAAGTAGTAGGACTATGCTCGCCTGTCTCATAGAGTCAGGGAGTCGCTGCGAAACCCTGCCTGAATTCAGTGTCTGGAGCAACCTGGGTAGGATTACCTCGCCATACTGCTTGTAGACTTCAATGGGAATGCCATCGTCCCCAGGTGCCTTGGAATTGGGGAAAGAGTCAGTGGCAGCAACCATCTCCTCCATAGTAATGGGAGCCTCTAGAGTCTCCGCCTGGGACTCCGTCAAAGACGGTAGCTCTATCCCCTGCAGAAAATCCCGAATCTCCTCCACTGTGTGTGCCTGCCTCGTGCCATAGAGCTCTGAGTAGAAATCCACTAGCTCGCCCATGACCAGATCTGGGGTATTCACCACCTTCCCCACTTTGTTGCGTATGGCCCCAATGGATGGGGATGACTCCTGTGAGTGCACTATTTTGGCCAATAGTTTGCCCGTCTGCTCCCCCTCCTCATAAAAAGCTAATTTGTTAAAGAACCTTTTCTTGTCTGCGGTAGAAGCCTCAATTCTGCTAAGCGCATCTTGAGCTGCTATCCACGCCTCCCGAGCACCCTCCCCTGAGTTGGCGATGTATTCTGCCTCTAAGCGTTTAACCATGCGTGCAGCCTGCTCTCTAAGTGCATTTGTATTATGCTTAACCGCGTTAACCTCGGATATAAATATCCCTCTCAGGAAGGCCTTAAAAGCATCCCATGTGACCCCCGGGTCGGGGCCGTCTACATGAGCTTGCCAGTAGGTTGTTATTTCACGGCCAATTTTTGTGTGGGATGGAAAGAGATTCAGCCAGAAGGCGTTTAGTTTCCACGGTGCCCTTGGTAGGTGTGGCTCTGGCCTGACCCTCAAATAAAGCAAAAGGGGGGAATGGTCCGAGATACTTCTAGGAAGGTATTGCACTTTCTCGATGTACTGGGACGCATCCTGGGAGCATAAGCATAAATCGATCCTTGAAAGTGACATGTGGGTTTTAGAAAAGCAAGAGAACTGTCTCTCCAAGGGGTTCCTATTTCTCCAGGGATCCGTCCACCCCACCTCGTCCATGAACTTAGCCAAAGCGGGCCTAGCCCTCACTTGTCCGCCCAGGGGGGGAGGGTGCCTATCCAGAACCGGGTCAATTATCCCATTAAAATCCCCCACCAGAACAAGTGGTATCCCCGGGTGACTGAGCTGAAATGCCAGAAGAATGCGCATTATCGTGGGGTTAAATGGGGGCGGGACGTACACCGCCGCTAATATTAGGGTCAATTGGTGCAGTCTACAGAACAGAAACACAAACCTGCCCTCCTGATCTACCTTGGAGTCAAGCATTTGGAAATCTAGCGCTCTATGAATCATCACGCTCACCCCCCTGGAGTAGGATGTGTGGGTAGAATGATATGTCCATCCCGCCCAAGCAAATCCCATCCATGACACTGTCTCTGGGGTCAGGTGGGTCTCCTGGAGAACACACACCGCCGGGAGGTGCTTTCTAAGTGCAGTGGATACCATGGTGCGCTTGAGTGGTTCACTCAAACCCCTGACATTCCACGAGACCAACGGAATACCTGCCATCACGGAACCTCTGGGGAGCAAAGGCCCCCCTGCCATAGGTTGGATAAGGGTGCCCACCTGCCGAACTCGGCCTGTGATGGACCCCCGCATCCATCATACCAACACACATATTCATCACATATTATTGTACATAGCCCCAGTGCCCCAGCAGAGATCCGTCTCCCCATCCCTTCAGTCCAGCACGCTACAGTAAAAATCACACACGTCGCAGCAAAAATTGTGGAAACAGTCCATTGGGTATTACTTTCATAAAACTTTTTTTTTTTTTTATCTGAAATTAATTACGGTAGATTGGGGTTCTGCTGCTGTATGTAAGCCCAGCTAATTTTGCACAGCCAAGTATGTGATGCCAGCATTAATATCAGACTGCTCCATTACAGTAAAAACATCCATCTAATCCCAAGCAGATTATTTAAATGATGTGTTTTTTTTTCACTAAAAGCTGCATGAGAAGACCATTTCTCTACTGTACAGTATTTGCTTTAATTGCATTGGAACATGTCTCCAATGGCAGTGTCCAGCTTTTCATGACTTTGTATACAAAAGTTTGCAAGATATCCTTAAAAGTGACCAAGATTAACAAGAAGATTCACCCCCAAAGACTTCAATGAAATCTGATTTCAAGTTGTGTTAGAATTGTAGGGGGATGTAGCTTAGTGGTCGATTATATGTTTTGCATGCGTGAGACCCTGGGTTCAATCCCTGGCATCTCCAAACATTTTAATGGGTAAAGAATGAGTGATATATGCCAGTGTAGCAGCAAATCCACCTTGCTTGTTTAAAGTGCTTGTTACCATAAAAAAAAAAAAATGGATCCTGTTCCTTTAAAGCATGTTATACAGAACAGTGCTTTTGATGTGTAATTTGGCCCTCTCTATCATCTGAAATACCTGGCTGATGCTGCCTGGCTATGCCCTCCCCTCTGTAAACTGACCACGGTAGATAATGGCTGCAGAGCCCTGACAACGTGGCCAGTTTACGTGCCTCCATCATCAGCTGCTACCTGCACCCTTTGTCCTCCTCCTCCCTCCCCTCCCTGCCTGTTAGCTGCTACCAGCGCCGCTCTGCTCCCCTCCCCGCTGCTGTAAAACGTTGTTAAGTTTATGCCATCCCCACTGTTAGATAAGAACATGTGTCCTAATGCCTGTGCTTTATAAATACAAGGGGGCAGATCCACAAAGAGAGTACGCCGGCGTATCTACTGATACGCCGGCGTACTTTCAAATTTCCCGCGTTGTATCTTTGGTTTGAATCCTCAAACCAAGATACAACGGCATCTGGGTTAGATCCGACAGGCGTATGGCTTCGTACGCCTTTGGATCTTAGAAGCAATACTTCGGCGTCCACTGGGTGGAGTTCTCGTCGTTTTCTGCGTCGAGTATGCAAATTAGCTATTTCCGACGATCCACGAACGTATGCGCGGCCATCGCATTCTCTTACGTCGTCTCTAGTCTGCTTTTTCCGGCGTATAGTTAAAGCTGCTGTTTTGCGGCGTATAGTTAGACTTGCCATGTTAAGTATGGCCGTCGTTCCCGCGTTTCATTCGAATTTTTTTTTTTTGCGTAAATCGTCAGTGAATCGGGATGAACGTAATTCACGTCTATGTTAAAAAAAATGACGTCCTTGCGACGTCATTTAGCGCAATGCACAGCGGGAAATTAAGGGACGGCGCATGCGCAGTTCATTCGGCGCGGGGACGCACTTCATTTAAATGAAACACGCCCCCTAATCGCCGATTTGAATTACGTGTCGTTACGCCACCAGAGATAGACTACGCCGCCGTAACTTACGGCGCAAAATCTTTAAGGATTCAAAAGACAGGTAAGGTACGGCGGCGTAGCGTATCTCTGATACGCTGCGCGGGTGCAGATCTCTGTGGATCTGCCCCAAGCTGTTTCTACCTGTTTTCAGAGATGGTATAAACCTAATAAAGTGGCTTAACAACCAATTTAAGCATACATTTTGTAACATTTTAGATTTTTTTATTGTTTTTAAAGAAAAACAGCCCACCTGTGATTTGCTACCAAGTCAGAGTAACCCACAGAATTGGGAATTTAAGAACTACTACAAAAAAAAACACATAAAACTGCTTTACATTTTGGTGGTAATGGGCTTGTTAAAGAGAGAACAGTATGCATGTATGGAAAAAAATAAAAAATTGAAAGGCTGCGCCAATAAGGTAACCAATGGTGATATTAGCATCCAGAGGCTGCTATGTAAAAAACAGTGCGCACTGAACAAAATAAATGCACATGCATAGATAAACTAAAAGTATCCAAATGAATAAGACACATCCAATCACCATAGAATAATAAAAGCCAGATGTGAAATTACTGATTAGATTGGACCAATCAGTACCGGATTAGAAAATGGCAGATCAAATTAAGCTAATCAGTAAACAAAAGTCCACATTAATGGTGATAGATGGCAGATTGCATGTAGATTGGATCACACAAGAATTGTGATTCCTTGTATGTCACCCAGTGAATCACACCACGGACTACCATGTACAGCTTTATGGCATCCTCAAGCATGATATTTAATGATTTATTTACTCTTGAAGATGCACCAAAATAGATTCTGTCCCTGTTTGGCATTTTTTTAAATGTTTTTTTTTTTTTTATATTGTACATGTCCCAATGGCAAAGTCCAGCCTTTTTGGCAGTAGTTTTTGCCTATTATCCCTAAAAATGTCCAGAGTACTGTATAACAAGATTCGTCCCATAGAGATCAGTAAAATTTGTCTCTAAATTTGGATTCACTGAATTCATAAAATTAGTTATTCTTCAATGTACTCTACAAAAGGTTATTATAAACAAGGATGAGTGTCAGAGATAAAAAAAAAGTGAAATAAGGAGAGCATACAATTACATAGGAGGTCATTATGCATCAAAAAAAAACAAAAAAAAAAAAAATACCATGACAGCGATAACCCTGACCTATAAACTTTGGGCCAGATTCTGGTACATTTACGGCGGCGTAACGTATCGCATTTACGCTACACCGCCGCAAGTTTTACGGGCAAGTGCTTGATTCACAAAGCACTTGCCTGTAAAGTTGCGGCAGCGTAGCGTAAATCCCTCCGGCGCAAGCCCGCCTAATTCAAATGATCCGGGTAGGGGGCGTGGATCATTTAAATTATGCGCGTTCCCGCGCTGAACATACTGCGCATGCTCCGTTTTGAAATTTCCCGCCGTGCTTTGCGCGAAATGACGTCGCACCGACGTAATTTTTTGAACGTCGACGTGAGTTACGTCCTTTCCTATTCACGGACGACTTACGCAAAAAAATTCTAAATTCGACGCGGGAACGACGGCCATACTTTAACATGGCAAGTCTATCTATACGCCACCAAACAGCAGCTTTAACTATACGCTGGGAAAAGCCGACTAGCGGCGACGTAAGAGAATGCGACGGCCGCGCGTACCTTCGTGAATCGCCGGAAAAAGCAAATTAGCATACCCGATGCGGAAAACGACACGAACTCCACCCAGCGGGCGCCGAAGTATTACACCTACGATCCGAAGGAGTACGAAGCCGTACGCCTGTCGGATCGAAGCCAAAAGCCGTCGTATCTTGGTTTGAGGATTCAAACTAAAGATACAACGCGGCAAATTTGAAAGTACACTGGTGTATCGGTAGATACGCCGGCATACTTCTTCTGTGAATCTGGCCCTTTGTGTTTATGAGTAGTGTTGCTCACGAATATTCGCATTGCGAATATTCGACTCGAATATAGCATATTCGAGAAATCGCGCTATATTTCGAAATTCGCGGTGAATATTCGCAATTCCGAATATTCGATTTTTTACAATTTTTTTTTGGAATCAGATCACATCCTAGATATCTCCATCGACGTCTAAAAGCATTGCTGGTATCATTAGAGACCCTGGGCCGAGTAGCTGAAGCGTTCATTGAATTTTCCAGAAAGATCGCAATGCGATTATTCGGCAAACGCAATATCGCGCGATTATTTTCCTCGCCCCGATCTTCCGCATCAGAGCGATTTTTACAGTTTCATTTTTAAAACAGATCACATCCTAGTGATCTCCATAGACGTCTGAAAGCATTGCTGGTATGATTAGAGCCATTGGGCCGAGTAGCTGAAGCGATCATTTTATATTGCCGAATATTCGCAATGCGAATATTCGGCAATAGGAATATTGCGCGATTATTTGCTCCGCCCTTTTGCATCAGAGCCAATCAGAGTTCTCCTTCCACACTCGTCACAGGTTAGCAACCAATAGGAACCTGCCTGCATGGACATTATATAAGCTCACTCCCAGCACCATTTCATTGCAGATTCAGAAGCTGGCTATAGAGTGTGGAGGCTGTTTCTGTGTTCCTGGTTTCCTGTGTCTTTGTTCTTGATTGATTTAGATCATCACCAGCATTGCTATTTAGTGATTCCAGTGGATCTTTTCCAGTATATCAACTGCTTTTTTCAAAGCAATAGACCCAAGAGCTTTTTTCAAAGCTACGTTTTGTGCTGTTTTGTGCTGTTTTTTTCATTTGTGTTACTGTTTGATCCTGCAATCCTCCCTGTTCAGTTATATTTGCAAGAGATTTCAGAACACATTTTGCTGAGCTTTATAAAAGAGCTTTTCTAAAAGCTAAGTTTTGTTCATCTTGTGTTACTGTTAGATCTTGCAGGTTCGCTGTTCAGTGATATTTGATAGGCATCTCAGTTCAAATTTTGTTTAGTTTTCCCTAAAGAGCTTTTATAAAAGCTAAGTTTTGTGTTCAGTTTAGTTAAATTTTGTGTAGTAAGTGTACACACTGTTAGTGTACATTTATTTCATCTAGCTTAGCTTAGTGTGTGTTTAGTGTCTGTGTTTTGTGTTTAAAAAAAAAAAAAAAAAAAAAGTTAGTGTTTGTTTAGTGCTTTTTTTTTTTTCTTTAATTTTGTAGTCCTTGTCTGGTGTACTACTTTTCTTATAGTTTAGTAGCTGTCTGTGTACGTCTTTGTCTGCGTGCCTGTCTTGTAAAAAAAACACAAAAACACATTTTGTTCACATTTTCCCCCCCAATAAAGTTTAACCCCCCCACACACATATCAGCAATTATGAGCGGCATCCGTGGCCGTGGCAGCAGGGGTAGGGGAGTTACTCCCAGTGCTGGATCGCTGCCAGCACGGGGTACCTCTCGTGCCCCTACTAGTGGTAGAGGATCGGGTGCAAGGGGAGTACGCCTGATCCGGGAGTTCTTCCCATCGGGCAGCCGCCCGATATTGCCATCTCAGGCTCAAGTAGTGGTGGACTACATGGGGCACAGCAGTGCCACTGAGTCGTCGGTCCCGACTCACAGTAGTACCACCATTACACCGTTGCCTGTACTACCCCCCCCCAGCCCCCAAGAGTCCAGCATCTTACTGTTCGACAGCGACAGTGATAGGGATCTCTTGGGGGAGGCCATGCATCAGGCAGACCTCCAGCTCTGTCCTGATGGTCAGGACCTTTTTGAAGGGATGGATGAGGAGGATGGGATACCTGCTGGCAGTATCCCAGAGACATCCCTTCAAACTGGTGCTGCTGTTTTGGTGCAGGAAACAGCAGCACCTAGTCAGACCCAGGCGTGGGTGAGGGGACAGCGGAGCCAGGCTAGAGGCTCCATGTCACGTGGTTCCCTCAGACCAACACATCTCAGCCCTTGGTCTGACATCTCTGGGGGCGAAGAGGGTGACCCATCATGGTTGCCATCTGACGCGTCGGCTCACTACGTCAGTGACGACGGGGAAGGTAGGCACCCTGGTGAAACGGTGCGCCAGGTCACCACCAGGGAGACCATCGTCAGGGTCTCCACTGGTGATGGCAGCAGGAGGTGTCAGGAGGAGGAGCAGCAGCAGCAGCAGCAGCAGCAGGCAGCTCCACCTGTGCGCACCGAATCCCAGCAGGTGCAAGTAAGCGTCACCCCATCTGACAGGAGGGCGGTGCTGAAGTCACCTGTCTGGAATTTCTTTACCCTGGTGGCAGACAACCCTACCGTGGCCATCTGCCGGATTTGTAAAGTGAGGGTGAAGAGAGGGAAGTGTTTGGCTCGGGTGGGTACCACAGCCCTGAACCAGCACCTGAGGATAAACCACTGGGCGTTGTATGACGAGATGAAGCGTGGTGGTGGTAGCAGCGCCACCACCACAAGTGAGCAGGGTACAGCAGCCCCTGCCACATCTTCATCTGTTTCCAGCAGGTCATGCCCCCCCGCTCCCTCTAGTAGAGGTACTGGTACCGGCAGCCAGACCTCTACTTCCACAGCACCCTCCACGTCTGTGTCCCGCACTGCCGTCCGGCGCCAGGCGTCGATTTCAGACGCCTTTGACCGCACCACTCCCTTCCCCCCTGGAGACCGACGTGTGCGTTCCCTCAATGGGCTCCTGGCAAGGGTTATTGCCCAACATCTGCTGCCCTTCAACATAGTTGACAGCAACCCCTTCAGGCAGATGTTGGAGCAGGCCCAACCCCAATGGCGTGTCCCCAGCCGCCATTTCTTTGCCAGGACTGGTGTCCCTGCCCTACACCAGCACATTGTGCAGAATGTAACCCTGTCGCTGGATCACGCTGTCAGCGACAGGGTTCATCTGACAATGGATGGCTGGACCAGCAGGCATGGGCAGGGACGCTACATCAGCTTCACGGCCCATTGGGTTTCCCTCCGAGGCGTCGGTGAGGGATCGTCGGCAACCGATCTTGTGGTGCCGCCCCGGGGTGTCCAGGGGAGAACTGCTGGTCTCCCTCAAGCCACTGTCTCCGCAGCTGCTGAGCCTCCCAGCAAGCGCCCCCGTAGCTACTCAAGTGTGGGGCACGTGCGCTGTCAGGCCGTGCTCCAGCTTGTTAGTTTAGGGGACCGGAGACACACTGCAGAAGAAGTGCTGAAAGCACTTCAAGCTCAGGTCCAGAAGTGGCTGACACCCCGAAGGCTCCAGCCAGGTATGGTTGTCTGCGATAACGGCAGCAACCTACTCGCCGCCCTCCATGCTGGCAGTCTGACGCACGTGCCCTGTCTGGCACATGTCCTCAACCTGGTGGTGCAGAAGTTCCTGCGCACTTATCCAGGGTTGAGTGACATTGTGGCAAAGGCGCGTAGGATTGCCAGCCACTTCAGGCGCTCCCCAACCGCTACCGCGTCCCTGTCCAAATTGCAGCGGAAGTACAATCTGCCCCTTCACAGGCTGATTGTGGACAGTGTGACGCGGTGGAACTCCACCCTCCACATGCTGAAGAGGTTGTGGGAGCAGCAAAGGGCGGTGAGGGAGTACCTGATGGAACTAGGCACTGAGAGGGCTTCACCACAACTCCCTTTCATCGCCTGTGCGCAGTGGGGGCAGATAAACCAGGTCTGCCAAGTGTTGTCCTCCTTCGAGCAGGCGACCAAGATGGTCAGCAGTGAGCAAATTGGCCTCAATAGCGTGCTGCCAATACTGTTCATGCTGGAGAGGACACTAGATCGCCTGCTCGAGGCTGGGGAGAGTGCCTTGGTGGAGCAGGAGGAGTCAGCAATGCTCCACCGAGACCAGGGCCAGGACCAGGAGGAGGAGGAGGAGGAGGAGGATGATGATGAAGAGGAGGAGGAGGTGGTTGCTGGTGTCGTCCCGGAGTCAGGGCCTGGTCAGGAGGGAGAGCCGGTGTTGGGGGCACCGATAGTCCGGGGGTTGGGCATGTCTGAGTTTGACCAGCAGCGCCTCAGGGATGAAGAGTCGCACCTCATTCACCTGGCCAGCATTGAGGAGTCACAGCGGGCTGTGCTCTTCCCCATGGCTGCCCACATGCTGAGATAACTCAGGAGGGACCCCCGGGTTAAGACCATCAAGACGAGGGATGATTTCTGGATGGCCACCCTTTTGGATCCCAGGTGCAAGGGGAAACTGGAGCAGTTCATCCCAGCCAGCCGGAGGCAGCACCGGATGGAGGAACTGCAGGCAGCCATTGTCAGACAGTTGGAGCAGGCAACTCCCCGGCCTCCAGTTGTCCCCCCTCATCTCACCCAGCAGGTGGCTGCATCCAGCTGCAGCCGAGCAGGGGACCTAATGGAAGAGATGAGGATGTTCTTCCAAACCGAGCGACCCAGTACCACCACCAGCAGCAGCAGCAGCAGTCACCACCAGCGGCTGGCCCACATGGTGGCAGACTACATGGCGTCCGTCGGTGCTTCTGACAGTATGAGCACCGACGACCCCATGGAGTACTGGGTTGCCAGATTGGACACCTGCCGCGAGCTCGCTCAGTATGCGCTGGAGTTATTGTCTTGCCCCCCCTCCAGCGTACTATCTGAGCGGACATTCAGCGCGGCAGGTGGGGTGGTCACGGACAAGAGGACCCGTCTGTCCACAGACTCCGTGGACAGACTCACATTCATAAAGATGAATGAGTCCTGGATCGGCGGTGACTTTCTGGCACCCGTCGTCGGTTCAGGGCGCTGAAGGGTCCCTTGCCATGCATTCCCTGATGAAGCCCCGGACCTGATGTATTTACAGTGCTGAATATAACTATTTCAACATCAGAGAAAATCAATGTTAATATTTGGTACAGTAGGCTTTCTTTGCAATTACAGCGGTCAAACATTTCTTGTAGTTTTACACCAACTTTGCACACACTGGAGGAGGGATTTTGGCCCACTCCTCCACACAGATCTTCTCTACATCAGTCATGTTTCTGGGCTATCGCTGAGAAACACGGAGTTTGAGCTCCCTCCAAAGATTCTCTATTGGGTTTAGGTCTGGAGACTGGCTAGGCCACGCCAGAACCTTGATATGCTCCTTACAGAGCCAATCCTTGGTTATCCTGGCTGTGTGCTTTGGGTCATTCTCATGTTGGAAGACCCAGCCTCGACCCATCTTCAAAGCTCTAACTCAGGGAAGGAGGTTGTTGCCCAAAATCTTGCAATACATGGCCCCGGTCATCCTCTCCTTAATACAGTACAGTCACCCTGTCCCATGTGCAGAAAAACACCACCAAAGCATGATGCTACCACCCCCATGCTTCACATTAGGGATGGCGTTCTTGGCATGGTACTCATCATTATTCTTCCTCCGAACACGGTTAGTGAAATTATGATCAAAAAATTATATTATAGTCTCATCTGACCACATGATTTTCTCCCATGACTCCTTTGGATCAGTCAAGACAATTATGTCAGCAGTTATTTCACACCCTATATACTCTTATTAAGACTGCTGTACATCATGGCAACTCCTGCCCATGTGATATGACTCTGTATCAACTACTACTGTTAATACTACTACTGCTGCTTCAGCTGCTGCTGCCGCCCAGTCAATACACCTATGTCAGCAGTTATTTCACACTCTATATACTCTTATTAAGACTGCTGTACATCATGGCAACTCCTGCCCATGTGATATGACTCTGTATCAACTACTACTGTTAATACTACTACTGCTGCTTCTGCTGCTGCTGCCGCCCAGTCAATACACCTATGTCAGCAGTTATTTCACACTCTATATACTCTTATTAAGACTGCTGTACATCATGGCAACTCCTGCCCATGTGATATGACTCTGTATCAACTACTACTGTTAATACTACTACTGCTGCTTCAGCTGCTGCTGCCGCCCAGTCAATACACCTATGTCAGCAGTTGTTTAACACTCTATATACTCTTATTCCTAGTGCTGTTCATCATGGCACCTCCTGCCCATGTGATATGACTCTGTATCAACTACTACTGTTAATACTACTACTGCTGCTTCTGCTTCTGCTGCTGCTGCCCAGTCAAGACACCTATGTCAGCAGTTATTTGACACTCTATATACTCCTATTCCTACTGCTGTTCATGATGGCACCTCCTGCCCATGTGATATGACTCTGTATCAACTACTACTGTTAATACTACTGCTGCTTCTGCTGCTGCTGCTGCCCAGTCAATACACCTATGTCAGCAGTTATTTGACACTCTATATACTCCTATTCCTACTGCTGTTCATGATGGCACCTCCTGCCCATGTGATATGACTCTGTATCAACTACTACTGTTAATACTACTGCTGCTTCTGCTGCTGCTGCTGCCCAGTCAATACACCTATGTCAGCAGTTATTTGACACTCTATATACTCCTATTCCTACTGCTGTTCATGATGGCACCTCCTGCCCATGTGATATGACTCTGTATCAACTACTACTGTTAATACTACTGCTGCTTCTGCTGCTGCTGCCCAGTCAAGACACCTATGTCAGCAGTTATTTGACACTCTATATACTCCTATTCCTACTGCTGTTCATCATGGCACCTCCTGCCCATGTGATATGACTCTGTATCAACTACTACTGTTAATACTACTGCTGCTTCTGCTGCTGCTGCTGCCCAGTCAATACACCTATGTCAGCAGTTATTTGACACTCTATATACTCCTATTCCTACTGCTGTTCATCATGGCACCTCCTGCCCATGTGATATGACTCTGTATCAACTACTACTGTTAATACTACTGCTGCTTCTGCTGCTGCTGCCCAGTCAATACACCTATGTCAGCAGTTATTTGACACTCTATATACTCCTATTCCTACTGCTGTTCATGATGGCACCTCCTGCCCATGTGATATGACTCTGTATCAACTACTACTGTTAATACTACTGCTGCTTCTGCTGCTGCTGCCCAGTCAAGACACCTATGTCAGCAGTTATTTGACACTCTATATACTCCTATTCCTACTGCTGTTCATCATGGCACCTCCTGCCCATGTGATATGACTCTGTATCAACTACTACTGTTAATACTACTGCTGCTTCTGCTGCTGCTGCCCAGTCAAGACACCTATGTCAGCAGTTATTTGACACTCTATATACTCCTATTCCTACTGCTGTTCATCATGGCACCTCCTGCCCATGTGATATGACTCTGTATCAACTACTACTGTTAATACTACTGCTGCTTCTGCTGCTGCTGCCCAGTCAATACACCTATGTCAGCAGTTATTTGACACTCTATATACTCCTATTCCTACTGCTGTTCATGATGGCACCTCCTGCCCATGTGATATGACTCTGTATCAACTACTACTGTTAATACTACTGCTGCTTCTGCTGCTGCTGCCCAGTCAAGACACCTATGTCAGCAGTTATTTGACACTCTATATACTCCTATTCCTACTGCTGTTCATCATGGCACCTCCTGCCCATGTGATATGACTCTGTATCAACTACTACTGTTAATACTACTGCTGCTTCTGCTGCTGCTGCCCAGTCAATACACCTATGTCAGCAGTTATTTGACACTCTATATACTCCTATTCCTACTGCTGTTCATGATGGCACCTCCTGCCCATGTGATATGACTCTGTATCAACTACTACTGTTAATACTACTGCTGCTTCTGCTGCTGCTGCTGCCCAGTCAATACACCTATGTCAGCAGTTATTTGACACTCTATATACTCCTATTCCTACTGCTGTTCATGATGGCACCTCCTGCCCATGTGATATGACTCTGTATCAACTACTACTGTTAATACTACTGCTGCTTCTGCTGCTGCTGCCCAGTCAAGACACCTATGTCAGCAGTTATTTGACACTCTATATACTCCTATTCCTACTGCTGTTCATCATGGCACCTCCTGCCCATGTGATATGACTCTGTATCAACTACTACTGTTAATACTACTGCTGCTTCTGCTGCTGCTGCCCAGTCAATACACCTATGTCAGCAGTTATTTGACACTCTATATACTCCTATTCCTACTGCTGTTCATCATGGCACCTCCTGCCCATGTGATATGACTCTGTATCAACTACTACTGTTAATACTACTGCTGCTTCTGCTGCTGCTGCCCAGTCAATACACCTATGTCAGCAGTTATTTCACACCCTATATACTCTTATTAAGACTGCTGTTCATCATGGCACCTCTTGCCCGAGTGATTTGACACTGTATTGTCAATGTCTACTACTACTATTACAGCTCAGTCAAGACACCTGTGTCCCAATTTTTTGGTACACTATTGACTACTATGACCACTACTGATGCTGTAAAGTATTCCCCAAGTGTTTTTATGCTATGTATTACTATTACCACTACTGCTTGTAAATCATGCCTGTGTGATACTTAGTGGGAATGCTTTAATAAGCATTCCCAGTATGGATACCCGTAAATGTATTAATCTTAATTAGTGTGAATGCTTTAATAAACATTTCCAGTATTGATATACGTAAATTTAGTAATCTTATTATTCCTTACGTTTTTTGGTTCTGCGTAACTTCGGCATACTTTCAGCTATTGAGACCATTCAACTGTAAAAATGTTCGTCTCTTTCAGCTAATGATGGGACTTCTTCAAGTTTTTTTCTACTTTTTACACTTTTATAAATTTTAAGCTTTTAGACCCTTTTTTTAACATTGAAGTCAATGAGAACATCCTTTTCCCCTTTGAATTCACATGCCCTGCCAAAAGTTTCAGCTACTTCATACTTTCACTTACAGACACTGAAAAAACTGTAAAGCGGTCACAAAATATTTAGCTATCCGGCTATGACTTTTCAGATCGTCATCGTTTACAATTTTTTGTTGAAAACGCAATTTACGTTTTGCGAATTTTTCACAAAAATGCGATAGGTTATAATGTAATCCTATGGAGGGGATTTAGAGTCTGTCATGTGACCTTAACATTGCAGATCTTTGTAATTAAAAATATCTTTACAAAAAGGGGAAACAAAATGGTCTCACGCCCAGAAGATCTACTTTTCATACACAATTTTTATATCAAAACGTAGCTATGCTTGTCTGGTTTCTGGCAATGTGATCAATTCTGCGATACGTATTTTAGTTTTAGTTATTGGAGCAACAGCCAGAAATTATGTCTCATAGACTCTCATGTTAAATTATCTAAAAAATGTTGCTGCAAAACTCACAAAGACGCTCTTTTCTAAATCGCAGACATGGCCACATTTTTAAGTTTATCAACATAAATTTCATATCAATGCGTTCACAAGGGCCGTGTATTTCAAACGGTGTAGTCGTTGTATCGATCGCATGTACGGTTGAGGATTTATTAAGCTTTGTTTGGAGGCTTAAATCATGTATTTGATCTGTGAATTAAAAGCGTTTGTAATGTTATTTCTTTCCATAAATAACTTTCCTGACCTCAGTGCAATATTCCTCCTCACTGACCTGGGGGGGAGGGGAAACCTCTTGAGGGGGGAGGGGCGACCAGGAAGTCAGCATACTCTATACTTTGCAGATAGAGAAAGAAGCTGTGTGTCCTAAAGATAGTGTAGTGGTTATGGTGAATGTCTTTGGCAAAGGGCCTGACCAATTAAGCTATTCAGCATTCCCACTCGCATTTTCCTCAGGAAATGCATTGTCTAGTTACATTATATTTTAATACTACTGCTGCTGCCTCCATGCTGAGTAAAGCTTCATGACCTCTCTGGCACAGCGGATTCACCAACAGCCTCCGCTTCAAGCTACCAGACCGGATCGTAACAGCAAGTGTAACTAAAACAATTAACCTTATGTTAAACCCTGGTTTGCGGCCTTTATACTGCAACCATTAGGCTGTCTGCAAGAGCAAATCTGCACTCTCTCTCTCTTTCTTGCTCTCTCTCTCTCTCTGTATATATATATATATATATATTGTTGCTTTTGTTATGTTCATTTTTCAACAGTTTATTTTGTGTTCGTCGTGTCTGTGTCCGTGTGCTTTAGTTTGTCCTAGGTTTGTGTTAAATAAAATGATAGTATAAAATGTTTTTGCTTATTATGAAGTTAGATGTGTTGATGTTGATTTGTTCGATGTGAAGTTAGATGTGTTGAAAAACCTAAAAATCGATCTCAAAAAGAAATGAAACATTTCCAAAAAATAACATTTTTTAATCAAAAAATTAATTCAGACATAGCTGAGCATGAGCTTCTGAAGCCTTTCCAGCTCAGCAAGATATTCTAATTGCTGCTGCTCTAGCTGCGTATTTTGCTGGACCAGGTAGCGAATTTGTTGATGATTTCCCTTAATCCTCAGATGTGTCTTCTTTAGCAGCGCGTGCTGCTGCATCATCTTTCTTGCTACTGTTAGGATATAATAAAAAAACATTTGGATTTCAAAGAACGTTACCAAATAAATAAAATATTTTTTTTGCTTATTAATCAATCATTATCATGTGTATACACTTGTTATGTGTCTAACACATCCCGGGAGTGCAGAATTATTAGGCAAATGAGTATTTGGACCACATCATCCTCTTTATGCATGTTGTCTTACTCCAAGCTGTATAGGCTCGAAAGCCTACTACCGATTAGGCATATTAGGTAATGTACATCTCTGTAATGAGAAGGTGTGTGGTCTAATGACATCAACACTCTATATCAGGTGTGCATAATTATTAGTCAATTTCCTTTCCTTTGGCAAAATGGGCCAAAAGAAGGACTTGACAGACTCTGAAAAGTCCAAAATAGAGAGATATCTAGCAGAGGGATGCAGCACTCTTAAAATTGCAAAGCTTCTGAAGCGTGATCATCAAACAAAAGAAACGTGTGGAAAAACAAAGGCGCAAAATAACTGCCCATGAACTGAGAAAGGTTAAGCGTGCAGCTGCCAAGATGCCACTTGCCACCAGATTGGCCATATTTCAGAGCTGCAACATCACTGGGGTGCCCAAAAGCACAAGGTGTGCAATACCCAGAGACATGGCCAAGGTAAGAAAGGCTGAAAGACGACGACCACTGAACAAGACACACAAGCTGCAACGTCAAGACTGTGCCAATAAATATCTCAAGAAAGATTTTTCTAAGGTTTTATGGACTACTGAAATGAGAGTGAGTCTTGATGGGACAGATGGAAGAGCCCGTGGCTGGATTGGTAAAGGGCAGGGAGCTCCAGTCCGACTCAGACGCCAGCAAGGTGGTGGTGGAGTACTGGTTTGGGCTGGTATCATCAAAGATGAGCTTGTGGGGCCTTTTCGGATTGAGGATGGAGTCAAGCTCAACTCCCAGTCCTACTGCCAGATTATGGAAGAGACCTTCTTTAAGCAGTGGTACAGGAAGAAGTCACCATCCTTCAAGAAAAACATGATTTTCATGCAGGACAATGCTCCATCACACGTGTCAAAGTACTCCACAGCGTGGCTGGCAAGAAAGGGTATTAAATAAAAAAAAGTAATGACATGGCCTCCTTGTTCACCTGATCTGAACCCCATTGAGAACCTGTGGTCCATCATCAAATGTGGGATTTACAAGGAGGGAAAACAGTACACCTCTCTGAACAGTGTCTGGGAGGCTGTGGTTGCTGCTGCACGCAATGTTGATGGTGAACAGATCAAAACACTGACAGAATCCATGGATGTCAGGCTTTTGAGTGTCCTTGCAAAGAAAGGTGGCTATATTGGTCACTGATTTGTTTTTGTTTTGTTTTTAAATGTCAGAAATGTGTATTTGTGAATGTTGAGATGTTATATTGGTTTCACTGTTAAAAATAAATCATTGAAATGGGTATCTATTTATTTTTTGGTTAAGTTGCCTAATAATTCTGCACAGTAATAGTAGTCACCTGCACACACAGATATCCCCCGAAAATAACTAACACTAAAAACAAACTAAAAACTACTTCCAAAAAAATTAAGCTTTGATATTAATGAGTTTTTGGGGTTCATTGAGAACATGGTTGTTGTTCAATAATAAAATGAATCCTCAAAAAATACAACTTGCCTAATAATTATGCACTACCTGTATACTTCTAGCATCAATACCATATTATGGTTCTACAATCTGACAGGTGCGCTTTATATGTTGTCCATTTTTATATCTACATTTTGTTGTTGAAATGTTATTAATCATTGTGCACATATTTACCTTCCTGAGCGAGGCTCACAGGACCGCTCTCTTCCTCCTGCTCTTCTGCTTGAGAAGTTGGGGTGGTGGGGGGGGGAATCTCCTCAGCTTGCTCCTCAGCAGGAGCTGGGGTTGGGGAGTGGGAGGGCCCTGGCTGCTCCTCTTCATCCATCTCCTCCTCTGCCGCATCCTCCTCTGCCGCATCCTCCTCCTCCTCCTCATCGGCCTGGCGCCTTCTGCGCTTGGCGCGGATAACTGGCATTGGAGCTCCTATAATAACACAATGTTCATATATTATAAAAATGTTTTCTAATGACGTATGCAAATTCTGTGTACTCTGCTGTATTGTATATGAATACAAATTGATTTATATAGACAGTTAACCAATGGGACAATGTTATATTAAAGGGTCTTGTGGGCACTACAGGGGACTGAGCGTGAGCTGGGATGCAACCATGTTAAAATGAGCTGTTTTTGTCTCCTTTGTTTTGTTCAGACCATCTCATGTTAAAAAAAGGGCCTGATGGAGCACACGGGATTACTATAACAACCCCACTCCTAACACAGGAATTTAGTGGTAATCTATATATATAAAACTCAACGTGTGTGTGTGCATAAATGTATGTATGTATGTATGTATGTATGTATGTATGTATGTTCCAGCATCACGTACAAACGGCTAAAGATATTTATATGAAACTTGGCACACAGGTTACTTATATGTCAGCCACAAACATAGGATAGGTGGTTTAAACCTTACCCACCCCCACTTGCCATGGTCGGGGTTTTTCTTTAAAGTCCCATGCAAAGCAATGGGAAAATTATGTTCCCACATAACTTCTGTGTTCCTGTCTGCTGTCCCATGTCTTTTTTCAACAGTACTATGAATACCTTGGCCGGTGGTGATATATGTTAGCACAACATGGCATCTTGGTTAACAACATCTGACCTTACATGAATTACATATGACCTTACATAACTGTCACCAAAGGAGCTGCGGTGGCTCCACGCGATTGCCACTGCACTGACAACTGATTCACCTCTGCAGCTAGGGGTTCGGATCCCGCTCTCGGCTACCTGTGAATTGAGTTTGGTGGTCTCAGCCCCGCCCCTGGTGGGTGTGCTATGCGAGGTTGGGTTGGGAGGACCCCCTCACACCCGCCATTGCCAACCGGGGCATGGAGAAAGGTGGCAGATTGCCTCTGGGGGAGGCCTCCCAACTCCTGCAGGCCGGCTCCTCTCTCTTTCGAGTTCACGCACAAAATACACTTTTTTTTAAAAAAAACATAACTGTCAACAATAACTTACCTGGATGATATTTAGCCCGAAGACGTCTGACATGAACCATTTGGCGCCTCTTCAGGTCAGACCACTTCTTAACAATGGCCTTGTGGTCATGTTGGCCGCCAAAGTCAGCGATTAGGGCGCTGACCACAGCCCTTTTCTCTGGCTGCCTCCGCAGCTCATCGTATCCTGTTTCCAGGAACTTCTGCAAGATGAAGAACAAAGTATATTGTAATACTTCTGTTGACAGCCTTATGGATATATGACGTAAATGTATGCTATTCAACAATTGGAAGCATTCTCGCCTTATTAATCAATGACAGGGGTAACATGAAAGATTTTATATCCTGCCATTTCGGTCGCCACCTTTTTTGCATAAATATAGCAGCCATTATCATTTGCATAATTATGAATATATTATTAACAACACAGGATACACGTATAGGGGAGATATGCGTTGCTAACTCTTTTCCCTGTCAGGAGCCTAACGCCCCGGGGGGTCAGAGACGGGACCTTTTTCGGAGGACCACTGACGTATGTACCCGTCGCAGTTTTTTGTGATGTCACTCTTTAGGTGTGTGCACATTTTTCACTGCATCCGGGTGGAGTTTTTGGGTTGTGTTTTGCACGCCACAGGCTTTTCAACAGGAAAAAAACAGCTGGAGGCAGAATGGTTGCAAAACACTACGTGTTTGTTACTTAACTCTGGGTTTCAAGACCAGTCCACCTCCAGCTGTTGCAAAACTACTACTCCCATCAGCCACGGTCTGTCAGTGCATGCTAAGAATTTTACTTTTGCTGCATCTAGGGTGCCACAGTTTAGAGACCCGTGCATAAAGGCCTGAAAAATGGGGGCCTGCAGAACTTACAATACTAGAAGTGCCAGCATTCCCAGGCATGCTGGAAGTTGTAGTTCTGCAACATCTAAAGGGCAATATGTATTCGAACGTCCTTGGGCCTTGAGGACACTGAAGTCAGGACGTTCGCATACGTCCTATGTCCAAAAAATTTTTAAATTCATTATGCTAAATAACAAGGAAAAGTGCCTAAATACACATTTGCCAACCAGGGTGTCTGCAGCTGTCCAGGCATGCTGGGACTTGTAGTTTTGTAAAAGCAGGAGACACATTTTTTGTGAAATACTAATATATGATCATATATACTAACTTTTAAACTAGACTAAAATGCTGGGCTGGGCTGGGACTTGTAGTTTTGTAAAAGCAGGAGACACATTTTTGGTTAAATACTAATATCTGATCATATATACTAACTTTTAAACTAGACTTAAATGCAGTTGAAGATGATGAAATAACAGTGGTCAAAATACTTACACAAATCAGCAACTTTTCCTCAGACTTAGTGAAATTGCTTCCAACCATGTTGCTGTGTGATTGCGCTGCGATCATAAGTTGGAAACTGGCAAGGCTCCAGGAAATGGTCGCGTGTTGTTCGCGTGTTGATTGCGCTGCTTGGACCGAGATGGGTCCATATGGCTTCGGCTGTATGGACCACAGTAACTCTTTTCCCTGTCAGGAGCCTAGGAGCCTAACGCCCCGGGGGGTCAGAGACGGGACCTTTTCGGAGGACCACTGACGTATGCAACCGTCGCAGTTTTTTGTGATGTCACTCTTTAGGTGTGTGCAAATTTTTCCTTGCACCGGGTGGAGTTTTTGGGTTGTGTTTTGCACGCCACAGGCTTTTCAACAGAAAATAACCAGCTGGAGGCAGAATGGTTGCAAAACACTACGGGTTTGTTACCTAACTCTGGGTTTCAAGACCAGTCCACCTCCAGCTGTTGCAAAACTACTACTCCCATCAGCCACGGTCTGTCAGTGCATGCTAAGAATTTTACTTTTGCTGCATCTAGGGTGCCACAGTTTAGAGACCCGTGCATAAAGGCCTGAAAAATGTGGGCCTGCAGAACTTACAATACTAGAAGTGCCAGCATTCCCAGGCATGCTGGAAGTTGTAGTTCTGCAACATCTAAAGGGCAATATGTATTCGAACGTCCTTGGGCCTTGAGGACACTGAAGTCAGGACGTTCGCATACGTCCTATGTCCAATAAAATGTTAAATTCATTATGCTAAATAACAAGGAAAAGTGCCTAAATACACATTTGCCAACCAGGGTGTCTGCAGCTGTCCAGGCATGCTGGGACTTGTAGTTTTGTAAAAGCAGGAGACACATTTTTTGTGAAATACTAATATCTGATCATATATACTAACTTTTAAACTAGACTAAAATGCAGTTGAAGATGATGAAATAACAGTGGTCAAAATACTTACACAAATCAGCAACTTTTCCTCAGACTTAGTGAAATTGCTTCCAACCATGTTGCTGTGTGATTGCGCTGCGATCATAAGTTGGAAACTGGCAAGGCTCCAGGAAATGGTCGCGTGTTGTTCGCGCAATTGCGCATGCGCGATCGAAAAATCGCAATCGCAATATGTATTTTGGTTAAAATATCATACATATTCGATTTCAGAGTGCTGCTACAGCAGTTTTCGAAATATCTGCAATAAATTTCGCATTCGCATGTTGCGATATTTCGATAAAATATCAGGAATATTCTGAGCCAATCAGAGCGCTCCTCCAGCATATCTCGAAATTGCGCAATAAATATCGCATTCGCATGTTGCGATATTTCGATAAAATATCAGGAATATTCTGAGCCAATCAGAGCGCTCCTCCAGCATATCTCGAAATTGCGCAATAAATATCGCATTCGCATGTTGCGATATTTCGATAAAATATCACGAATATTCTGAGCCAATCAGAGCGCTCCTCCAGCATATCTCGAAATTCCGCAATAAATATCGCATTCGCATGTTGCGATATTTCGATAAAATATCACGAATATTCTGAGCCAATCAGAGCGCTCCTCCAGCATATCTCGAAATTGCGCAATAAATATCGCATTCGCATGTTGCGATATTTCGATAAAATATCACGAATATTCTAAGCCAATCAGAGCGCTCCTCCAGCATATCTCGAAATTCCGCAATAAATATCGCATTCGCATGTTGCGATATTTCGATAAAATATCACGAATATTCTAAGCCAATCAGAGCGCTCCTACCGCAGTTATTAAAAAAAATCGCAATTATTTTCGCATTCGCAATAGCGAAAAATCGCATTCAATTAATTTCGATAAAATATCACGAATATTCGAATTTAGCGAATATATCTCGAATATTCGAATATATATTCGAGATATATCGCGAAATCGAATATGGCATATTCTGCTCAACACTATTTATGAGCTTTAGATTTACTATTTACATTTTTACGTTCAACCCCTACCCTTATACAAGGGAAATGTTTTCTTTTGCTCAAGAATCTCTTTAGTTCAAAAGACAAAAATAAGAGAACATTTTCCCTGTATGTAAGATGTTTATAGACCTGACCTCTCTATCTTTCTGACTTTTATCTTACAAAACAGTTCTCAACAAGTAGCTGAAGTAGTCAGAGCCAGACTTCTATTACAACAGCCTATAAGCACACAACTTTTGACACCCACTGACTGTGCTATCCTCTCTTACACAAAAAAGATGCAAAGTCAAATAAATAAATTCACTGGGCCAGATTCAGAGACAAGATACGACGGTGTATCTCCTTATACGCCGTCGTATCTCTGAGTGCCTGATTCAGAGAATCAGTTACGCATAGATATCCCTAAGATCCGACAGGTGTAAATGTCTTACACCGTCGTATCTTAGGCTGCATTTTCGGGCTGGCCGCTAGGTGGTGCTTCCGTATGTTTACGCGAGGAATATGCAAATTAGTATTTACGCCGATTCAGAAACGAACGACCGCCCGGCGCTTTTTTTTTACGTCGTTTGCCTTAGGCTTTTTGCGGCGTAAAGTTACCCCTGCTATATGAGGGGTATGTGCGGCGTATCCTATGTTAAGTATGGCCCTCGTTCCCGCGTCGAATTTTGAAAATTTTACGTCGTTTGCGTAAGTTGTTCGCGAATAGGGCTAGACGTCATTTACGTTCACGTCGATTCCAATACGTCCTTGCGGCATACTTTGGCGCAATGCACACTGGGATATTTTACAGACGGCACATGCACCGTTCAAAAAAACCGTAAAAAACGCGGGGTCAAGTCAAATTTAAATACAACACGCCCCCAACATCCCCATTTGAATTACGCGGTCTTACGCCGCAACACATACGTTACGCCACCGTAAATAAGGGCGCAAGTTCTTTCTGAAAACAGAACTTGCGCCCAAAGTTACAGCGGCGTAACGTATCGGATATACGTTACGCCGGAAGTAAGATACGCTCAGGTATCTGAATCCGGCCCACTGTTTTATTGTGAAGACAGCGTCACATAAGGTAAAACACACAGATGTTTCGGGCCTTGTAGAGTCCCTTACTCAAGGGCACATACTGACGTTACTCTGTTACCTTCAGAAAGGAATCCTGCAAGGCCCCAAAACATTGTTTTTGTATTCTTATGTGATTTGATCTTCCTAATAAACATGTGAAACACATTTTGTTTGAGGAGCTGGTGACTTTGCATTTGGGTATGGCATGGCAACATTAACGGCATTCACTTAGAGAACCTATCCTTATGAGGTTGAGTACTGTAAAAAGGGCAGCTTCTTTTTTTACATCATAGAACACAGAACATTTGTTTATTTTACTGACTCTACCCAAGTTAGAATATTGTGACAATGTGTAAATAAGATTGTAAAGAATAAAGCCCTGTACACACGATCAGTTTGTCTGATGAAAACAGACCGATGGACTGTTTTCATCGGACAAACCAATCGTGTGTGGGCCCCATCAGTTTGTTTTCCATTGGTGAAAAAAAAATAGAACAAGTTTTAAAATGTTTCTATGGATAAAAAACTGATAGAAAAAAAATGATCGTCTGTGTGGAAGTACATTGGTCAAAAATCCACGCATGCTCAGAATCATTGAACTTAATTTTTCTAAGCACGTCGTAGTGTTTTACGTCACTGCGTTGGACACGGTCGGATTTTTGACCGATGGTGTGTAGGCAAGACTGATGAAAGTCAGCTTCATCGGATATCCGACGAAAAAATCTATCGGATTAGATTCCATCAGATATCCGATCGTGTGTACAGGGCTTTACTGTGTTTCTTTTGGGGATGGAAAAAAAAGTTTTATTGATAACATTACAGAGATATGAATCGTCTTTGCCTGTGTCCCTTTAAGGTACCTAGTCATTAAGCCATTACTATAGCCAAGCCCAGCCATAGCTACACATAGCATACAAGACAGCAAGAGACAATAAGGGTTGTCAGCCCATTGGATCTGGGCTGTACTACTAATCTTAATTCAAGAATACTTTTTTTTTTGTAATTTTGTTTAGCTACATCTGCCAAAGTGCTTTGAGTAGTCTATTCCATGGATGGCTTTTTCATGCTCAGTTTTTTTTTACATATTGTGTGAACCATCGGTTTGTATGGTGTAATCAGAAATCTCCTTCTGGGTGGAGCTTCAATGCTGAAAAACCAAAAGGAAGTTCATGAGCAGAGAGCAATGGTTTGATATATGCCACTATGGTATCCTACAAAATTATCTCCATCCTAAATGGCCACATGACATCACTGCAGTGCACATGCACAGTGTTTTCCAGAAGCAAAAGTCAATTTTCCCGTTCTCAGCAACTTACAAATTGGCTAATGTCATTGAGCATGCTCTCCACGGCTGGTTGAGATTCCACCATGCAAATTTTATGCATGGGCGCTACATACAGTGCCTTGAAAAAGTATTTATACCCCTTGATATTTTCCACATTTTGTCATGTTGCAACCAAAAACGTAAATGTATTTTATTGGGATTTTATGTGATAGACCAACACAAAGTGGTACATAATTGTGAAGTGAAAGGAAAATGATAAATGGTTTTCCAAATTTTTTACAAATAAATATCTGAAAAGTGTGGCGTGCATTTGTATTAAGCCCCCTTTATTCTGATACCCCTAACTAAAATCTAGTGTAACCAATTGCCTTTAGAAGTCACCTAATTAGTAAACAGAGCCAACCTGTGTGTAATTGAATGGCAGTATAACTACAGCTGTTCTCGGGGAAGTGGGCAGAGCCGAGCAAAGCAGACATTCTGGCCTGAAGAGGAAGGTAAAAGCCTTATATTAGCTGCTGTTCACAAGGCACTTCCACACTAATAGTACCTACCTGTGCCCATTGAGTTCAGGGAGCCGGCAATATAGCTGCAAGTGATACTCTGTGGGATATGAGGAAGAGAAACAGCAAAAACGCACCGGCCTATTCCTCAGCTACTGCACGCATTACTGTGAGAGCCTTAAGGGCATACACACAGGTACTGAACAATTCAGAAGGAGAAGAATGGGATTCTGTGTGTGGGGAAGCTATCCCCAGCAATGTCAAAACAAATTGAAAGAATGCTTTAAAAGGCCTTATAGCGCACCTCTGACCACATAACTACTAGTCTCACTAAAGAAATTATGGAGCTGGGTCATCGCTTGTCAAAGCTTGAAACACATGTTAAAGGGTCACTAAAGGAATTTTTTTTTTTAGCTAAATAGCTTCCTTTACCTTGCTGCAGTCCTGGTTTCATGTCCTCATTGTTCGTTTTTGCTTTCATGTTGCTGTAAATCCTCTCTGTTTTGGACACTTCCTGGTTGCCTGTTTCCTGATAACCACAGTGCTGGGAGATTTCTCACGGTGGTCACTAATGTGATTATTGTGTGTAAAACTAAACTGGATTGGTGCTGAGGAGTTTTAGACAAAGTATCACTGATCTCTATTGGCTGACTGCCCTCTAGTGGCTCTCTGTACATCAGAGAACCAGCAAACAACAGCAAAAACGAAACTACACTGCAGGCACATTATATGATTGTTTTTTTATCAATTTTTAATAATTTTTAAAAGGAATCAGTTAACTATTATGTCTCTATGCCCTGTAAACAGTCATTTAAGCAAAAAAAATTTTTTCCTTTAGTGACCCTTTAATGACATGGAAAACTATACTGTGAACTATACAGCAGAGATTGAAAATCTCAAAGATAAAAATTTAATACTGCAGACCCATTTGGAGAATTATGAAAACCGAGCAAGATGCTCAAATGTACACACAATAGGTATTCCTGAATATGTGATAGATTTACAGGCCACAATGTTAGCACTATTCCAGGAATTACAACCGGCCATTCCAGTCGAATGCCTTGAAATGGACAGAATTCATAGAGCTTTGACTTAAAAAAAAACTGAGGGCCCCCCTCGGGATATCATTGCGAAATTTCATTTTTATAGCCTACCTTATCAGGGAAGAATTAATGACAAAGTTCAAATAAAAGAGGTCATTCAGATCCCCAGATCCAGATCCTGTTGACTCAATGGATTCATAGCCTCAATAGGCTGTGGTCTGTTTCCCAATGCTCGGTAAAATATGACAACCTATACTGGTTATCAGTCTTATGGCCTTATGATGGCCCCTATCTCTCCTACAATTATATATATTTTTTTTCCTCAATATATTAATATTGGGTTTTTGATTTTATTTAAAAAAAATTCTTTATTTTTCATTTTACATATGAATGAGGTAGTTTTGAAGATTTTTCAGCTCATTTTGCCTCAATATTTTTTCCAAAGAATTTAAATGCCGTTTCCATGTTACCGTTCCTCAAAAATGTTTATCTATTATATTTCAGTTTGAAATCTTCCTTAATAATCCCATCCAGGTTTTTTAGGATTTACAGTTTCTGTTTGGGCTAATATATCCTGGTTTTATCTCATACCCTTGTAATAATTTAGTTACTGTCTTTCCTTATCCACTGGGATAGTTCCCTGCATTCCCCATTTGCTACCGTCGGTTAGTACATATTAATAGTGGACAACTGATAGTAGTCAATGTATCTTTGGAGAGTGACTTTTTCTCCCCCCAATGACCAGGTTATATGGACATATATGTTTAACCTAATCTACTATATTTGATATCTATAATCCTTAGTTCCCTCACGTTAGGCCAAAAAAAGTGTGTCCCACAAAAATTCCATATTAGACCCTTATCCGAGCATGCAACCTGGCAGGCCGCAGGAAAACACCCAAAAGTGTAAAAAAAAGTAAAATAATGACAGGAGGTAGTTTTTGACAATTCCTTTATCAAAAAAATAAAATAAAAATGTCCTGCGATGTAAATCCATCTTCAATCACAGCGCCGATAACCTGAGAAAAAAAACAAAACGGAAAAACTCTGCCTCTATGGGAGGCATCCCGCGACTGCAGCCTTTTTATGCTGACAGCTCTTATATACCTGAGGGCAGGGCCACCCAGTGATGTAAGCAGGGGATCCCGTCCCCGTCTGAAGTCATGTGACATCACGTAACATCAGAGGGGGGGTGGGTCACCGGTTTACGTCATTACATAACAGCTGTCATCGCAAAAAGGCTGGGGACGCCTCACATCGAGGCAGAGTTTTTCCGTGTTTTTTCTCAGGACCGTCGGCACTCCACACCATTTTATTTACATTACGTTCAATCCGAACATCGGGCTCATCCCTACTCCCAATAAATACTCCTTTTCACAACTCATTGCGAAACACAATCTAGTAGACTCATGGCCAGAATTGAACCTGATCAAACGACAATATACTTTTTCCATCGGAAATCTGATGATTTTTTCTCCCATATCTGTCTCCCCTCATTATCACAAATACAAGCAGACTTAAGATCAGATTTTGGCGAGTGAAGTGCTCAATGCTATAAAAACATTGAAACTTAAAAAGAGAGCTGGACCTCATGGGTTGTCTGCTCTATATTCTCTTTCTATCGTGGAAAATGTATCTCCTGTTTTAGCCAATGTCTTCAATTCCCTCTTCAAAGGTCAGTCTTTTAGACAGGAAACATTGACAGCAATTATATGCATGCTTCGAAGTTCCCAAACCCCACACCGATGATACAATTTGGTCAAAGTTTTGTTTCTATTTCTCTGTTGAACCTAGACATCAAGATTCTAGCTAAGGTACTTGCCCCTAAATTGAATAGATTTATAGGAAATCTTATACACCGTGACCAAGTAGGTTTTATGCCTGTTCAGCAAACCAGCAATAATATTCGTCAGGCGGTCCTTTTTCTCACTTTGCTAAAACACATTAAATACCATTCTGTTTTCTCTCCTTAGACCAGTGATCTTCAACCTGGGGGCCGGGACCCCCTTGGGGGTCAAATGAGGATTTGCCAGGGGTCCTCAAAACCTGGGCTGTTTCTGAAGCCTGCGGCTGCCCACTCAGCCTCTTTGGAGCCGCCCATTCAGTTCACGGCCCAGCTGGGAGGCAGAGACTAGAGGTCTGCTGACTGGTGAGGAATGTGAAGTGGGAGGGGCTGGAGCAGACCCTATCTGCTGATTTCAGCATAGGTGTCACTGCTACGAGAAACCACAAAGGAGACACAGTGAGTAACACTACCTGTGATTAAAGTTGCCTTTAAAAGTCCCCACTACAGTTCTCAGATCAGCAGATGACCTTGATCAAGAGCACCGAAGTTGGCTGATCCCAACTCCCCACCCGCTCTCCCACTCATCCCAACTCTCCACCAGCACTGCCACTCATCCCAACTCCCCACCAGCATTGCCACTGATCCCATACTCCCTACCAGAGAGTAAGAGAAGGAATAAAAATAGAGAATACACGGAAGGGAGAGGAAAAGAGGGGGAGGAACAAAGAAAAAGGGAGAGAAAGAATAAGAAAAATAACAAAAATTACGGCTAGAGAGGGATGGGGATAACAAACAAGAAATGAGGATAGAGAGAGATAAAAGTGAAAGAAAGGAGAACAAAGAGAAAGAGTGGTACATCCTAAAATGTACTATAAGGGGTTTTAATATTGTACGAGTGGAAGGGACTCAGGGAGCGCTAAATGTCCGTGGGTTAGGGGCACAAATTTCTTGTTTTACCTTGGGTGCCAAAAACCCACGATAGGAAAATAATTTTACCGTTAGGGGTCCCCACAACTTGGGAAATTTTATCAAGGGGTCACGGCACTAGAAGGGTTAAGAACCACTGCCTTAGACATTTAAGAAGCATGCTCTTATATGCATTTTATCTTGCAGAAATTAGGCTTTGGCCCTAATTTCCTACAATGATTTTATACAATCAACCTAAAGGATACAGTATATTAAATATGCGGGCTATAAATCAGATGCATTTATTATAGGAAAGGGCACAACACAGAGTTTCTCCTCTTTTATTCGCCCTGCTTATTGAACCATTGACCCAGAGAATTAGAACTGATCCTTCGCCATTATAGGCATAGAACTAGATGGATATCATCTTAAGTTGTGTGTATTTGCAGATATTCTTCTATTCTTTTCCTCCCCACAAATCCCCCTCTATCCTTAATCTTATGAACATCCTAAACAGCTATTTCAGGTCTAATGCCTCGTACACATGTCCGTTTTTCCCGGCAGGAAAACTGCCATGACAGCTTTTAGTCAGGAAAAATGGCCGTGTGTATGCTCCATGGCAGTTTTCCCGACGAGAACTTGTTCTCTATTTTTACGCCGATTCCCGGCGGCCTTTTTCTTGTCGTGAAAAACGGTGTGTGTATGCTTTCCTCAGGGAAAAAACACGCATGCTCGTAAACAATTTGACGCATGCGTGGAAGCATAGAACGTAATTTTCTCGGCCCGTCATAGTCTTTTACGTCACTGTGTTCTTGGCAGTCAAAAGTTTACCAAACTTTTGTGTGACTGTGTGTATGCAAGGCAGGCTTGACAGGAATCCTGTCGGGAAAACCATCAGTTTTTTTTCCTGACGGGTAAAACCGGTCGTGTGTACAAAGCATTAAAGTTAATATGCAGAAATCAACAGCATTGAACATTTCATTATCTGATAAGGAAATGTGTACTGTTAAGGAGGCATTTCCTTTTAAATGGGCTACACACAGTCTGCCTTACTTAGGTATCCTCACCACAGATCACAAAGATCTATTTTCCAACAACTATCCAGGAAAATCAATTTAATCAAAATAATCATTCTTCTGAAATTTTTATATTTATTTAGAGTTCTCCCTATACACATCCTGGCTTTATTTTTTAAGAATTATGATTTGAGAGGTCTTAATATAGCGCGGTCTTACCCCGAAGGGTCCCAACGCACATAGCAGGGTTCCTGGGAAAAGAGGACCCAGGAACCAGAAGCAGCACAGAGCGGCAGAAAGGGTGGAAGAGAGAGGCTACGCAGGGAAGGCTTGCGTGAAAATCCAAGTCTTCAGGAACCTGCGGAAGAGATCTCTGCCAATAGATCTGAGTGATCTAACAAAAGCTTGTTTATGAAAACGAGAGCAGAGATAGCTTGGGGCCAGGCCTCTCATAATCTTAAACATAATACATCCAGCCTTAAATAAGGTGCGATAGTAGATCAACAGCCAGTGCAAGGTGCGGAGGACAGGGGTGATATGATCCCTCAGTGGGACATCCATGAGTAACCTAGCAGCAACATTTTGAATAAGTTGAAGCTTCTGCACTAACATCTTTGGCAATCCCAGATAAAGAGAGTTGCAGTAGTCTAGGCAGCTACCTATCCTGGCGCAGATTGCATTTTTTTGTCCGAGATATCCAGATATTTAAACAACCCCCTCAGGAGTTTTATACAGCAGAGAGCGATACAATTCACTTGGGGACAAATTAAACCAAGATTGCCTAAAGAAACCTTATATCTCCCCAAATTACAGGGTGGCTTGGGTTTTCCTAATTTCATGACATATTATAAGGCTGCTCAAGTGGCACAACTGTCAAAATATCAAGCTACTACTGAAACCCCCCAATGGGTTGCAATAGAACCAGGTTATGTCCAAGGGATCGTTAGAACCTTCTGAACCTGATCACTAAACATTCTTCATCATTATGGGATAGACACAGAACTATGTACGGTCTAAAATCTTTACATAACCCACTCCTTTCATTCCACAAAACTCTGGCCTTCTATCAAGCATGGACTTCCCCCATGACCTTCCGAGCCTGGTCAAAAGCTTGTATCTCATGCTTACTGTACACAATTTGGTTTCAGATTAATCAATATTATCTTTTCCAGATTTATGTAAATCCTATGGGCCTCCCCAATCTTGATTCTTGTAGATTCTTGTATAGATAGATAACTATTAATTTACTGCTTACAGGAAAAAAAAATTGGTAATTGGAACTTTAAATGAGGCCTGCCATGAAAATAATAATAAGAACAGAATAGGTACATACATGTATGCATAAATAAATTGTTTATTATTATAATCTAAAATTCATACCAGACTATTAATTTACTGCATTTATCTGTCTTAATTAAATTCTTAAAGCGGGGGTTCACCCTATATAAAAAAACATTTTTTTTTTTTCCTCTAGCATTAAATTCGGCATAGTAGTGCGAGCTACAGTATGCCTGTCTGTATTTTTTTATCCCGGTACTCACTGTGCTATTGTACATTGAAGATTCTGGGGAATGGGCGTTCCTATGGAGAGAGAAGGTGATTGACGGCCGGCCCTGGCACGTCACGCTTCTCCGGAAATAGCCGAAATAGGCTTGGCTCTTCACGGCGCCTGCGCATAGCCTGTGCGCAGGCGCCGTGAAGAGCCGAGACCTACTCCGGCTGTCTTCGGGGAGCGTGACGTGCCAGAGCCAGCCGTCAATCATCCTCCCTCTCCATAGGCACGCCCATTCCCCGCGGGAGTCGGAATCTTCAATGTACAATAGCACAGTGAGTACGGGGATAAAAAAATACAGACAGGCATACTGTAGCTCGCGCTACTATGCCGAATGTAATGCTGGACTGTTGTTAAGGAGGGTGAACCACCGCTTTAACTAAACAATTATATGACGTCATATGTGACTAGAGATATAGGCCCGGATTCACATACATTGGCGCATATTTATGCCGGCCTAGCGTATCTAATATACGATACGCCGACGTAGCACAGAGAGGCAAGCACCGAATTCACAAAGCACTTGCCTCCCAAACTGCACTGGGTTCCCTCGGGTGAACCCGTCGTAGGTGGAAGTGGGTGTGAGCCATGCTAATGAGGCGTGACCCCATGCAAATGATGGGCCGAGTGCCATACAAGTACTTAAAACGAACGGTGCATTCGCCATCCCGTAGACGTATCCCAGTGCGCATGCTCAGAATCACGTCGGAACTACTCCCTAAGATACGACGGATCACTTCCTACGACGTGAACGTAACCTACGCTCAGCCCTATTCACATACTACGTAAACGACGTAAAATACTACGACTGTGTTCCCTGGTCCATACCTTAGCATGAGTTGCGCCTCAAATATGGGGAATAACTTTACGCCGGACGTACGACTTACGCAAACCGCGTATATTATGCGCCAGGCGCAAGTACGTTCGTGAATCGGCGTATCTCCCTCATTTGCATATGTGCATAGAAAATCAATGGGAGCGGCAAATACGCCCAGCGTAAATATGCGCCCACGATACGACGCTTAGGCAAGTTACGTCGGTCGTAGGAAGCCTAATTTTAGGTGTATCTTAGTATGTAGGTCGGCGGCGGTGCATAGATACAATGGCGCACATTTGTACTTAGGTCGGCGTATCTTGAGATACGTTGGCGTAAGTGCTTTGTGAATCCGGGCCATACTTTCCTGTAATAAGATTATCTTAATGTTATGGTGTAAATGTTTTCATTTTACTCATTACATTCAATGTTTTCTGATAATCTTTAATAAAATACTTGAACAATAAAAAAAGTACATCTGTTCTGCGAAGCCCTCGGAGGTTTGTTAGCATTAATCAGATAAAGCATGCCAAAGTAAGAGGCCAATAGTAACTCTGGAGGAGCTGCAAAGATCCACAGATTAGGTGGGAGAATCTGTCCACAGGACAACTATCAGTCATGCACTCCACAAATCTGGCCTTTATGGAAGTGGGAAGAAGAAAGCCATTGTTGAAAGAAAGCCATAAGAAGTCCTGTATGCAGTTTATGAGAAGCTATGTGGGTGACACAGAAAACATGTGGAAGAAGGTTCTCTGGTCAGATGAGTCCAAAATTGAACTTTTTGGCCTAAAAGCAAAATGCTGTGTGTGGCGGAAAACTAATATTGCACATCACCCTGAAAGCACCATTACCACCAGGGCTCAAGTCCTACAGGAACGCGTGGGAACAGAGTTCCTGCACTTTTTTCACAGCAGGAACTCAGTTCCCTCTGCAGGACTGGGAGCAGGAGACATTGCGGCATCGAGGAAGTGACGGAATACCCGCACACTACCCGATAAATCCATATACAGGAAGCGGCCAGTAAAATAAAGGATTACTAAGGTACAGTGGGTCGAAAAAAAACAAACATGCGATTTAGTATTTATGCATATGAGCGTATCATTTTTTTATTTTTTTTTGGTGGGGGAGTGGATCTTGGGTGGGAGTTCCCACACTTTTTTCCTCAGGACTTGACCCCTGATTGCCACCGTGAAACATGGTGGTGGTGGCAGCATCATGTTGTGGGGATGCTTTTCTTCAGCAGGGACAGGGAAGCTGGTCAGAGTTGATGGGAAGATGGATGGAGCCAAATACAGGGCAAATTGTAGAAGAATACCTGTTACAGTCTGCAAAGGTCTTGAGACTGGGGCGGAGGCTCACCTTCCAGTAGGACAACAACTCTAAACATACAGTATTGCCAGAGCTACAATGGAATGGTTTAGATCAAAGCATCTTAATGTGTTAGAATGCCCAGTCTAAGTCCAGACCTAAATCCAATTGATTGAGAATCTGTGGCAAGATTTGAAAATTGCTGTTCACAGACACTCTCCGTCCAATCTGACAGAGCTTGAGCCTATTTGTTGAGAGATTATTTACCGATTAGTAAGGGGTAAAGAAAAAAGTAAGGATTTGGAGAGATTCCTGATAAAAAAATACTTGAAATTAACATATTTGGACCAAATTCATACTGGTTTATTCTCAGTAAAGGTGGAGATTCACATTAAGCAAGTTGGAGAATAGAGAATATGGGCTAGATCCACAGAAGAATTACTGGCGTATCTCTTGATACGATACGTAATTTTAAATTTTGCGCATCGTATCTTTGTTTTGTATCTACAAAACAAGATACGACTGCATCTCGGATAGATCCGACAGGCGTACGTCCTAGTACGCCGTCGGATCTTAGGTGCAATTTTTCGGCGGCCGCTAGGTGGCGTTTCCGTCCAGTTCCGCGTCGAGTATGCAAATTAGCTAGTTACGGCGATCCATGAACGTACGTCCGGCGCATTTTTTTACATCGTTTGCGTTCGGCTTTTTCCGGCGTATAGTTAAACCTGCTATTATGAGGCGTACTCAATGTTAAGTATTAAGCATTTTGAATTTGTTACGTCGTTTGCGTAAGTCGCTCGTGAATAGGGATTTGCGTAGAATGATGTCACCGTCTTAAACATTGGCTTGTTCCGGTTTCATTTCGAGCATGCGCACTGGAATACCCCCACAGGCGGCGCATGCGCAGTTTAAAAAAAAACGTTGTTTACGCCGGGTCACAAGGTATTTACATAAAACACGCCCCCATCACAGAGATTTGATTGCTGCGCCATTACGCCGCCAAAGATACACTAGGCCGACCTAACTTACGGCGCGAATTCTTTGAGAATTCGAAAAAAAAAAAGTTACGGTGGCGTAGTGTATCTTAGATACGCTGCGCCCGGCGGATTAATACGCGGAGGTACGTGGATCTACCCCTATGTGTGTATTCTTGGTTTTGGAAAAAAAATATTTTTTTAATTTTATTCCATAAATTGCAAATTCTTTTTCCAAGGACTCTAAAAGAAAGAGTGAAAACATGTATGAATCATCCTAAAATAGTACTTCATATTTTTATTTCTGTCAAACAACAAAATAGATCTAGACAGTAAAACAGAAGTCAAAACAATGTTTCTTTAGATGGCTGCAATAAAGAAAGCAATGATATAGTACCATTATCTGAGTGCTCTACATTATGTACAGGCAGCATGGGGGCTATATCTAAAGGATCAGTCCACCTTAAACATGAATTGGGTCATAGAATGGGTTGCAGTATACTTCTATTTTACTAGGTTGTTATACTTGATGAACGCAGGTGTCAGATTGCAGGTTGCGGCGAAAGGACCAGTCAACCTCACACCACTTACCTAACAATGCCAATCTCAGCTGTGCCTAGCACAAAGATTTTCCTGGTCTAATTATGCAATTAACCCTTTAACTGCCACCACCCCCGTTTAGACCGAGACGGGAGAGACTCGTTATTTTAGCAATACCAATTATAATTTTAGAATAAACATCTGCAACACACACTGCTACCACAGACAGGTCTGCTCAGAGGCCTAACTTTACAACAGTATCGCTCTTCAAGAGGCAGGTTTGTTTATAGGTTGCATTAAGAGCTTTAGAGACAAGATTAACACTTTTCAACATAAGGGTTTATTATGAAATGGGCAAAGTTGGTGCAAATAAAACATTTACAGAAAAAATTTGTTGCAAAGGAGATAACGACAATATACAGCCACAAAGAAGTAAGGTAGAATTGGAGAAGAAGAATACTTATGCAATTAATGTCCGATGGTTGATCAGAGTTCGATCGATGAGCTAGAAAATCGGTTCTCAAACTTGGCAGATGTTCCTGCTTGGATGTTAAAAGGAGAATTTCCAGATGGTAAATGCCAGTTCAAGATCTCAGGAATTGCATAATACTACTACTACTACTACTACTACTACTACTAATAATAATAATAATAACAACTTTTAGCTGTCGTGCAAACTAGGTTGTTATCAAAGCTTCATTCCTCTGTGCTAGAAGTGAGAATAAATCTTCAAGCAGCATATTGACTTTTCATTATCTCTCTTAACTACTCATTGATTAAAACTCCTTGACTGAAACACAATCAGGCTTCACCTAGTCTCCTCCATTTTATACTGTTGGCCGGTAGCAAGGATGACTTATTAGGCTGCAGCGCCAGTGGAGAGACAAAAGTGTACAGCCGAAGAACAAATAGCAGTAACCAATCTAATCACTGAAAGATGGATGCTGGGTGGTTGCTATGAGTTATTGCACTTTGAACAACAATACCTATTAAATCAGCCTTGGACTGTCCATGGACAGACTTTTTTTTCGATTGATTTAGGGATGATATATTGAAAATTCAATAAACATAATTAACATTACAGCATTTTTAAGGGCAAAAAAATATCACATATGACAGATAAACTGGGAGTTATTGATCTAAATGATCCCCCCAACTTGTTGTAAAATCATTATTTGCAGACAACACTTTTTTAAATACAGATGTTGATTTACTAATGGAAATTGGGATCTTCACTATGCAAAGGAATTGTCCCCAGAGCTTAGCGGATGAGGTGAAGCTCTGCTGACTTTCACCATCCAAGCAAAATGCTGTTTTTTATTTATTTCCCTTGCATGTGATTCTTAGCAAAGTGAAATTTCACCACATTCGGTAAGCTCTGCATCTTCCCTTGCACAGTAAGCAGCCCATTTGTCTTTAGTAAACACCACATCATCGGTAGAATACGTTTCTTATCACACAGTGTGAGCACAATCCTGGCCGCACTCATGTCAGAATTGCCCCTCCCCCCCATGCAAGATACTGAGAAAGTAAAAGCAGTTTGATGCAGTTTAGATGAAGGTAAATTGCAGGTTAGAATGTTTCAGAAGCAAGTCAGGGGCACCCGTGGTAGAGCAGCTTTAAAATGATCTCAGAGGAATCTAAAACTGATCTCAAATGCAAACTGAATGCATCTAAAAGCACATTGTAGTTTGGCAATATTACAAGCCACATCTATTTTCTTAAAAAAAGCATGCTTTCAATTACCGTAATTATCGGCGTATAACACACACAGGAGTATAACACGCACCCTAAGGCCCCGTACACACGACCGAACATGTCTGCTGAAACTGGTCCGCGGACCAGTTTCAGCAGACATGTTCGGTCGTGTGTACGGCCGATCGGACAGGATTCCAGCGTACATTTGCCCGCCAGACCGTTTTCGAGCGGACAAATGTTTCTAAACTTGCTTAGAAACATGCCCGCTGGAATCCTGTCCGTCGGACATGTTCGGTCGTCTGTACAGACTTACCGTACATGTCCGAGCGGTCGCCATCCCTCGCATGCGTCGAATGACTTTGACGCATGCGTGGAAGCATTGACCTTTCAGCGTCACGCACGTCACCGCGTCATTGTCGCGGCGACGGCGCGAACACGTCACCGCGCTGTCTGTCCGCGCGCATTGTCTCTCATTTCTGTATGATGGTGTGTACAGCCATCATACAGAAATCTCCGGGCGGGCATGTCCGCTGAAAACGGTACGGCGGACCGTTTTCAGCGGACATGTTTGCCCGTGTGTACAAGGCCAAAGAGGGAAGTTTCAGTAAAAAAAATTCCACAGCCCCTGCATATAACACACAGGCACAGTTTACCCTCTGTTTTCAGGGTAAAAAAGTGAGTGTTATACGCCAATAAATACAGTACATATTTACACATGAACTACAGTAGAACCTTGGATTACGAGCATAATCCTTTCCAGGAGAATGCTCGTAATCCAAAGTACATAGTTACATAGTTTGTCAGGTTGAAAAAAGACACAAGTCCATCCAGTTCAACCATAAAAACATAAACAAAAATTAAATAATATCATACAATCCCATATACCCAATCTACACCCACAGTTGATCCAGAGGAAGGTGAAAAACCCCAGCATAGCATTATCCAATTTGCTATAGCAGGGGAATAAATCAGATTTTCCCTGGATCAAGTACTCACATATCAAAGCGAGTTTCCCCATTGAAGTCAATGGAAACAAAAGTAATTTGTTCCGCATTGACTTCAATAGCATGCAATACCGCATGCGGCCACAGGCGGGGGGGATGCCGGAGAGCCTTGGAAACGGCCAGAAAGGCCTGAGGACAGTTTGGCTGACCTCGGCAAACCTCAGAAAGACTCCGTTCACAAGCCTTTCTAAGGTTTACCAAGGTCAGCCGAACTGTCCTCGGGCCTTTCCGGCCTTTTCCGAACGGTGCCGATTGGCGCTGTTCGGCTCCGGAACCCCCCCACCTCAGGCCAAAGGCGGTATAGCACACCACCAATTGAATGGTTGGACTTTGTTGGTAGAAATCGGTTTCTTTTATATACACTTTTGGTTATTTTATATTAGATGAAAGCAATTCATCATAAATAAAGTGTAGTTTAAAAAAGACTGGGGCACATTCATGGCAGAGAAATATGTTCATTAGGTCAGTGATAACAGAAGGTAGCACAATAATGTAGTCAATAGTTTGGGTAAAGCTGGGCACGGTAGTACTAAGTTGTATAGTAGAAGCCAAAATGGTATTCACAGGTTTCCCTGGGAAAAACAAACATGAAATCTGCTTTCTAGAGATCAATGTTTATATCTCTTGGTACTCTATGATATAGAACTGAAATAACTGTAGTCTCAATGTTCCTGTTTGGAATAACATAGCGTGACATGATATCATCTCTCCTACAAAAGAATAATAGAGGTTGATGGATTTTGCCAATGATATGAATGGGGTCACACTGATTGGTGTTTCATCTCCTTGTGAACTTGATGGAGGCCTCTTGGAGGATAAAGTTTAGTTCTAACTCACCTGTTCAAGTTGCTATGCTGTATCCATTTCAAAAGAGACACCTTAACAGACACTTTATTAATGAAAGAGTATAAATTCCACAGCTGTATTAACAGTCAACAGACTACTTTTTCTAAACAGAGACCTCACTTCAAGCAGAAGTGAGGTCTCTGACCTACAAGTGGCCATTGTAGGTCAACAAAAACTTTTTTTTTTTTACTGCAATTTTATCTCTTGGAATGTTGAGTAGTGTATTTAGTAGTTGTTTCTCTTTAGGAAAGCCCTCACCAAGTACTTGGAGGACTGGCTTTGGCAGGTCTGTTGGAAGCAAGGTTTGTATGGCTTTTGCCTAGGTTGGTCAAAGTATCTTGTCCCTGTCAACAGCCTTATGTCCCGATTAGGGATGAGCTTCGAGTTCGAGTCGAACATTGCCTGTTCGGCGAACAACGAACAATTTGGGGTGTTTGCGGCAAATTCGAAAAGCCACGGAACACCCTGTAAAAGTCTATAAGAGAAATCTAAAGTTCTAATTTTAAAGGCTTATATGCAAGTTATCATCATAAAAAGTGTTTGGGGACCTGGGTCCTGCCCCAGGGGACATGTATCAATAAAAAATTTTTTTTTTTAAAACGTCAGTTTTTTCAGGAGCAGTGATTTTAATAATGCTTAAAGTGAAACAATAAAAGAGAAATATTCCTTTAAATTTCGTACCTGGGGGGTCTCTATAGTATGCCTGTAAAGCAGCACTTGTTTGGGCTTAGAACTGTCCCTGCACAAACTGTAATTTCTGAAGGAATAAAAAGTAATTTAAAACCACTTTCGGCTATAATGAATTGTCGGCTCCCGGCAATACAGACAAAAGGCATTGAAAGTCATTGATAAAAAATAGAATAGATTAAAAGAAAAAAAAATGCGTGGGGGTCCCCCCAAATTCAATTACCAGGCCCTTCAGGTCTGGTATGCATATTAAGGGGAACTCCACCCCAAATGTTAAAATAAGCATGGTAAACAAGCGCTACTTCACAGGCATACTATACACCCCCTTCCCCCCCCAGGTATGAAATGTAAGAGAATATTTCACTTTTATTTTGCACTTTAAGCATTATTAAAATCACTGCTCCCGAAGAAAATGCAGTTTTTAAAGCTTTTTTTTGCATTGATACATGTTCCATGGGGCAGGACCCGGGTCTCCAAACAATTTTTAGGACAATAACTTGCTCATCCCTAGTCCCGATGGCATCAGGGGTTGAGGTTCTTCCTCTTGGGAGGTTTTGCTCATTACTATACCCTTGCACATTTTTTCCTGTGGGTTGTGATTTCATGGTTCACTTATTTTGTTTGCAAAGATTTGACAAGTACCATACCAAGGAGCTCTGTAAAAAATGTAGAGTCATGAAAGAACCAAAATACTATTCAGTTTGGATGATTGTGAACATCTATCTGGCTACTTACGTGCATACAAGGATCAAATCAGAATTCCATTTAATTTAAAAAACAATAAATGAACTAGTTTCCAATAGGGTAAGGTACAAATGCTAATTCCAGTGGATTCAAAGCTTTCTAAGTTACCCATTCAAAACGAATGTGTATCCCTACTCCTAAACATGTTTTAACTACCTTCAAAGAGCAACGTAGTAGAAAAATAGTCCCGAACCTGCAAGGTTATCTTATTGGTACTGCCATCCTAAACTATTAATATTTTAATTACCCATCTATTAATGTCTAGACCGCTGGCAACAACAGTGAGTACACTTAAGTGAAAATGTCCAAATTGGGACCAACGTGTCAATATTTTGTGTAGCCACCATTATTTTCCAGCACTGCCTTAACCCTCTCGGGCACCGAGTTCACCAGAGCTTCACAGGTTGCCACTGAAGTCCTCCTCCATGACAACATCACAGAGCTGGAGGATGTTAGAAACCTTGCACTCCTCCACCTTCCATTTGAGGATGTCCCACAGATGCCTAATAGGGTTTAGGTCTGGAGACATGCTTGGCCAGTCCATCACCTTTACCTTCAGCTTCTTTAGAAAGGGCAGTGGTCGTCTTGGAGGTGTGTTTGGGGTCATTTACATGTTGAAATACTGTCCTGCGACCCAGTCTCCGAAGGGAGGGGATCATGCTCTGCTTCAGTATGTCAAAGTACATGTTGACATTCATGGTTCCCTCAATGAACTGTAGCTCCCCAGTGCCAGCAGCACTCTTGCAGCCCCAGACCAGGACACTCCCACCACCATGCTTGACTGCAGGCAAGACACACTTGTCTTTGTACTCTGGTTGCCACCACACACGCTTGACACCATCTGAACCCATCAGACTACAGGACATGGTTCCAGTAGTCCATGTCCTTAGTCTGCTTGTCTTCAGCAAACTGTTTAAGGGCTTTTTCTGTGCATCATCTTTAGAAGAGGTTTCCTTCTGGGACGACAGCCATGCACACCAATTTGATGCAATGTGCGGCATATGGTCTATGCACTGGCGAGCTGACTCCCCCACCCCTTTAACCTCTGCAGCAATGCTGGCAGCACTCATACGTTTATTTCCCAAAGACAACCTCTGGATATGATGCTAAGCACGTGCACTCAACTTCTTTGGTCGACCATGGCGAGGCCTGTTCTGAGTGGAACCTTTCCTGTTAAACCGCTATATGGTCTTGGCCACCATGCTGCAGCTTAATTTCAGGGTGTTGGCAATCTTCTTATAGCCTAGGCCAACTTTATGTAGAGAAACAATTCTTTTTTTAAGATCCTTAGAGAGTTCTTTGCCATGAGGTGCCATGTTGAACTTCCACTGACCAGTATGAGAGAGCAATGACACCAAATTTAACACAACTGCTCCCAATTCACACCTGAGACCTTGTAACACTAACGAGTCACATGACATCGGGAAGGGAAAATGGCTAGTTGGGCCCAAATTGGACATTTGTACTTAGGGCTGTAATCACTTTTGTTGCCAGCAGTTTAGACATTAACTGTGTGTTGAGTAATTTTGAGGGGACAGCAAATTTACACTGTTATACAAGCTGTACACTCACTACTCTACATTGTAGCAAAGTGTAATTTCTTCAGTGTTGTCACATGAAAAGATATAATAAAATATTTACAAAAAATGTGAGGGGTGTACTCACTTTTGTGAGATACTGTATATATATATATATATATACACACATACATACATACATACATGCACACATATATACACACTCTGCATTCAGTGTAGACTATATATACAGTGCAGGCAGTCTAGTGTATATATATATATATATATATATATATATATATATATATATATATATATATATATATATATATATATATATATATATATATATATACAGTGCAGTCAGTGTAGAATATATATACAGTGTACAGTATATAATATAGTGTATTGAAGTGGCTAAGAGGAACCCTATGACAGAATTAAGAAAAAAATGGCATGCCCCCCCCCCCCTTCGGGTCCAGTATGGATATTAAGGGGAACTCTACGCCATAATTGAAAAAACTAACAGCGGGGGTCCCCCCCAAAACCATTACCTGGCCCTTCAGATGCTCTCCATCCAATCAGACAGAGCTTGAGCTATTTTGCAAAGAAGAAAGGGCATAAATTTCACTCTCTAGATTTGCATTGCTGGTAGAGACATCCCAAAAAAGACGTGCAGCTGTTATTTTAACGAAAGGTGGTTTTGCAAGGTATTGACTCAGGGGGGCTGAATACAAATGCATGCCTCACATATTTTTTAAAAAACATTTATCTCTTTCCTTCCACTTCACAATTATGTGCCACTTTGTGTTGGTGTATCACATAAAATCCCAATAAAATACATTTATGTTTTTGGTTGTAACATTTTCTGAAAGAGGACAGCAATGAGCACCTTCATATTTCTCTCTCAGTACATTAACTTTAAAGAGGAACTGCAGTCTGCTCATGTAATTTGTTTTTAAAAAACATATTTTCCATTCTGAAGCTTCCCTCTAACCACTTTGCATATTATATATATATATATATATATATATATATATATATATATATATATATATATATATATATATATTGTGATTCTGTACTTTCAAAATATGCTGCAGAAATCTTGTCATAAGCCTAGCCTTTTTATCAGACAAGAAAGAGGAAGTGGACTGTATAAGGTATTTACTGTCCATTTTTTTTTTTTTTTTTTTTTACTATTCAAAGTTAAAACTACAAGGCAGAAGATTTAATAAATGAAAAGATGAAAAAATTATTGAAGATCGGCTTTAAGTGATTAATTATGTGTACTTGCAAAGGTACCACTATTGTGCCCAATCTGGCAAATATGGCTTACGCGATACAGTAACAATTCTGAGAATCTGCTTGCCTGTTTTTTCGCCCACTACTTCCTTGGCTGTAGACACGTCTGGGGGTCACTAGTTCATTTTGTCATCAAGACTTTCTAATCAAAAGATCTCATTATCCATGTCTGCAATCACACAATTTTAAAAGCCATTTAGTAATAATACAAGCTGTTAAGAATGTTGCCCCTGCAGAATAACTTATTTTTTCACTTTGAGAGGTAAACTTATTTGGCACATAGGTAGGTAGGTAGGTAGGTAGGTAGGTAGTTTAAATGTCTTGTTATGTAAGATACTACTAATGAGGCACATTTTTTTATTGCAGTATATAACTTTAATATGCTTATGCTTATATCAGTTTTACCCCGTGTGGGATTAGTAACATTGTAGACAGAACTCTAATAGCCGGGATGGGCTGACCACCCCCCCTGTTCGGGTTGCAGCAGGACTCCCAAACAGGGGAAATGTTCTGACCCAAACGGCGAACCCCATTGAAGTCTTTGGGAGCCGAACAGGAAAGATCAAAAGTGCCCATTTTGAAGGCCAATATGCAAGTAATTGGTCATAAAGGGGGTATAAGGGTCTGGGTACTGCCCTGGGGGACATGTATCAATTTAAAAAATATATATTTTTTTTTCATGAGCAGTAATTGTATTTATGCTTAACCACTTGCCGACCAGCCACCACAGTTTCACTGCAGCAACATGGCTCGGCTGGGCGAACCAATGTTATGTTGCGTCGCTTTGCCCGCTGCTAGATGCCCCCAGAGCCGATGTGAGTTCCCCGGCAGGCGCAATGACCGCCGGGCACCCGCAATCGCTCAAGGCAGAGCAAGAACTGGGAGCTGTGTGTGTAAACTGGCTGCATAAATCCATGCACATATGGGTGGCTATGAGAATGCCTGCAGAACTGGTGTCGTAGCGCGTTCACAAAAGGCGCCTGGTGTGAGACACAACAGGAGAGCCAGCACTGTGAAGGTAATTATGAAAACATAAGTATTCATTGGTACATAGAGTTTGATAAGAAAGTAACCAGCAAAGAAGTATCTGTGCTGATGTATTTCTGCAGTAGAGAGTAATTACCTTTAAGGCATGGGCAGCAGAGATGTTAGCAGCTGGTCGGCGGCCAGAGAACTGACACAAGCCGACCAAAGCGCTGTGTTTACATACCTGCTTAGATGGACTCACAGCCAATCAGATGGCGTTTACACAGAGCTGTGCTGTTTCCGCCTTAGGTTATGTTTACACGAGCCATCTTTACAACTTATGCGGCGTACACACGACCGTTTTTCATGGCGATAAAAATGCAATTTTTTAAATTGGTCGTTAAAAACGGCCGTGTGTAGTCACCAGAGCATTTTTCTCGATGAGAAAAATGGCCATTAAAAATTGAGAGCATGCTCTATTTTTTCTCGTCGTTTTTCTCGTCGTGAAAAACGGTTGTGTGTACACTTTAACGACGGGGAAAAAGACACGCATGCTCAGAAGCAAGTTACGAGACGGGAAATTAGCATAATCAGCCCAAAGGGTGGCGCCATTCAAATGGAGCTTCCCCTTTATAGTGCCGTCGTACGTGTTGTACGTCACCGAGCTTTGCTCGCACATTTTTTATATCACGATTGTGTGTATGCAAGGCAGGCTTGAGAGGAATCACATAATTTTTTTCCATGACATGAAAAATGGACGTGTGTACGTGGCTTTAAAGTCCAAGTACTAAAAAGTAGGTATGCTGTTCATTAAAGAGGACTTTGCCGTAAAAGGCAAGGTCTACTCAAATTACCCCTGCCAATTTACAAATCATCTACTGTTGGTGTAAAATATACTTGTACATATTTTGTTTAATTTATACTTACCTAAACCTGTTCTTCTGCATCGCTGTGTGTGATATCACTGTCCTATCACTGTCCTTCTGGGAAGATTCCTTGCAAAAGGATACCACAGTCCATTGAAGAGCTTCTTCTCATGAAATGTTGGCTACTTTGCATTTCCCAGGATCTCACCAGAAAAATTGTGATGTCTTAATCATCTAGGCACCATGGGTGCAAAACTTTTTTCTTTACAGGTAAACTAATAATATATGATTTGTGAAGGGGGAGGGAGCAATACACTAATAGATTTGTTTTGTTCAACCTAATAGATTCTTCCTGCCGGATTATTGCAATCTGATTAATGGACTTTTGCCAACTGGAAAGGCCATCCACTTTTAGTATTTCATCCAATTTCTCAGAATCAGTGTATGCCCAGCTTAAGTGGACCTTGCATTTTACTGCACGGTCCGCATTAAGCAATTAGGCTGGTAGCATGGGCGTCCTCTATAATCTTTTCAGGGGGGGGGGGGCGCTTCTGCAGCGGCAATACACATTTAACCCTTTCTTTAAATGCTAGCAGGGGTTAAAAGCGCCCCGCTAGCGGCCGAATAGTGCAGCTAAAACGATGGTAAAGTGGCACTTTTTAGCGGCGCTTTACCGATAATGCGGCCAGTTGGCAGTGTGAAATAGCTCTTGAGATAATTCAGCTTCACTCCATGCCCATATAAATATAGCCTAGAGAATGTAAAGACCCCACTTCAGCACAGACCCCTCCATTCAGCACAGACCCCCCATTCTGCACAGACCCCTCCATTCAGCACAGATGGACCCCCCCTTCAGCACCCCCCCCCCATTCCGCACAGACCCCTCCATTCAGCACAGACCCCCCTTCAGCACAGATGGACCCCCATTCAGCACAAACGGACCTCCCCTCCCCCATCCCATTCAGTACCTCAGATCAGCCATCAGCACTGCCGGGTCACAGCAGGTTCCCTCCCCCTGTGTACACATAAACACTGGAGGGGGAGGCGGCTTCACTCTGCTCACTGTGTCTGTGTGACATCCGGTCCGGGACCGCTCAGACAGCCCGTGGCCGTAAGACTCTTCAACACCTTCTCAATTCCCCCCCCCCCCCTGCCCTATGGAGTTGACACCCATGGCTGGTAGGCCTATTATATACAGTAAAATGTACTATATCGGAATTTTATCACATTGGCATTTATTTCTACGAGTCACCAAATGCAGCAAAAATCATTCAAGGTGCCTTTTCCATGACAGCACAGTGGTCGCAACAGCGCGTTCTGTGATTTCTCTATTAAACCACTGGAAATAAATGGCTATAATTTAGGTAATAAAATAGAGCAAGTTTTTAAAAAATGTCTGATTTTTAATTGTATCTTTCCAATATATAATCAAATTAGTGACCTCTTCTTTCTCAGTTATTATTTTGTTTTACAAACTGGGACTCAGTCATACGGTTATGATATTTTAGCTATACATGTACAGCTATATAAAGCCACTGGAGATTAGTATAGAAAGGATCAGTTATAAATGGTTGGAATGTGACTCTAAACATAATTCATTCACTGGGATAGGTAATTCCAGAAAGACATCAGAGGTCACATATAAAGGGCAAAGAAACTGAATTCCCACACAATTGCTTCATTACTCTTAGTTTAGGAGTCTTCTTTGTACTAATGTGAATATATTGTTTAAAATGAAATTTGCATTAAAATTCTAAATTTATGTAATGTAATTATTTTATCTGGGCCTCTCCCAGCTGTACAAATCACCTGCTAAAAAAGACCTATAAAGAAAAAAGTTAGATATCCCGTGTGTCTATGCACCCTATTTTTTTCCCACAAATAGAGCTTTCTTGTTGTCATATTTGATCACCTCTGCGGTTTTTATTTTTTGTGCTATAAACAAAAATAGAGCGACAATTTTGAAAAAAATTCAATATTTTATACTTTTTGCTATAATAAATATCCCCCAAAAATATATTAAAACATTTTTTTCCCTCAGTTCAGGCCGATACATATTCTTCTACATATTTTTCGTAAAAAAAAATTGCAATAACCGTTTATTAATTGGTTTGCGAAAAAGTTATAGCGTCTACAAAATAAGGAATAGTTTTATGTCATTTTTATTAATAGCTTTTTTTACTAGTAATGGCGGCAATCTGCAATTTTTATTGGTACTGCGACCTTATGGCGGACACATTGGAAACTTGACACATTTTGGGACCATTGCCATTTTTATAGCGATCAGTGCTATAAAAATGCATTGATTACTGTAAAAATGTCACTGGCAGGGAAGGGGTTAACACTAGGGGGCAAGGAAGGGGTTAATTACGTTCCCTCATTGTGTTATAACTGAAGGGGGGGTGGGACTGACTAGGGGAAATGACAGATCGCTGTTCATACATTGCATGAACATACAATCAGTCATTTCTCCCCCTGAAAGAACCGGGAGCTCTGTGTTTACACACACAGCTCCCGTTCTCGCTCTGTTCTCGCTCTGTGACGAGCGATCGCGGGTGCCCGGCGGTGATCGTGCCTGCCGGGCAATCGCATAAGCACCAGGGGTGAGGTAAGTGCGGGGGTGGCAGACGAGTGGGCTGGGGTAAGTGCGGGGGTGGTGGGTTTGTTTGCTTACCCCCCAAAAAATGGAGCACCAGCTGCCACTACTGTTAACTCTTTGCTCTCTGTGCTCACTCCGTTACACTAATGACACTTGTATCTTCAGAGGACAACACAAACATGACATCAGAAGAGGTCAGAGTCACCCGGTTACGTCACCGGGTGCTCCCGCCCTCAGCTATATAGGTTGTTAATATTTTTTTTTCCTCTGAATTGTTGGACGCTGTGATTGAATATGGATTTACATCGCGGGACACCTTTTTTTTTTTTAAATAAAGGACTTGTAATCAAAAACTGTCTGTCTATCATCATATTTTGATGAATGACCCAAAGAGCCTGATAAGGGACTGGGGCACGCCATTTTTTTTCAATGATTTTTATCTATATTGCCGGGATCCGGCAATACATTACAGACGCAAGCAGTTTTAAATTATTTTTTTTCCTTTATAAATGTAATTTTTAATTTTGCTGCAGTACTGTTATAAACATTGGAAAGATGCACTACTTTACAGGCAGAAAAAGGAGACCGCCCAGGCACGATATTTAAAGGAATATTTTGTTTTTATTGTTTCACTTTAAGCATTATTAAAATCACTGCTCCATAAAAAACTGCAGTTTTTAAAACTTGTTTTTGCATTGATACATGTCCAGTGGCGTCTCCAGCTTTCATATTTAGGGGGGGGCACATGGGGGGACAGGGACAAAAGTAGGGGGGCCAACTATAAAATGCATTTATATATATATATATATCCTGGGGCCCTTTACTACAATCCCACTATGGGCCCTTTCACATGTTCTGCAGTGAGCTCCCTTCCTACTATACTGGGGACCCCGAGGGTGTCAGAAAACAAGAGATATATGTCACCAGCACACCAAGAAAATATAAGGGTCCAAAGCAGTGGGAGAACTATCATTGTTGCAAAGGTTGTCTTGCCACCGGGGCCTGGTGTTCTGCCACAGTGGGGATCCCCAGCTGTCCTGTCCCTGCTATTTACAGCGCTGGTCTGGCATCTGTCTCCTTGGCAGCGGCGGCAGTCTATTAGAACCTAGTGCTGGTGACATTATGGGTGCATGCAGGGGAAGGCTGGCACTATTGGTTATAGAGAGCCGATCCCCCAGCTGGTCACCTAGCAGCAGTAATGCTGTATAACCTTCTCTGTTGACATGCTGATCGGCATGTGATCCAGGTGATGCTCCCAGTCAGATCTAATAAACACAGTATTTATTAGCATTAAGAGTACAACCACATAAATATAATCAACCGTATGATCAGCAGCCATGTGGGCTCTATGCCTGTAAAGTGTGGGCTTTGATCAATAAAATCACTGATATTTATGACTAGGATTTGACTAAGAGCATCACCTGGATTGCATCCCGATCAGCATGTCAGAGAAGGGTCCACTGCTGCTAAGCAACCTGCAGGGAGCTCAACTGTCTACAACCAAGAGAGATGGGCTCGGGTGTGTTTGAAATCCCACATGCCCGATCCCGCCAGGAAGCCGACACTCCACAGTGCTAATCAATGTATGGGCTGCCTAAGAGCTAAGACCAGCCATAGACAGTTTAAATCTCAGCTGGTTCAGCAGAAACTGGCTGAGATTTGAACCATTAATGAGCGGATTCTCTTATAATTATCACTAGTGGTTGCTGTATAGCCAGTGGTGATAATCACTGTTTGTCGGGAGAATATAATTGCTGGGCAGGAGGGATATTCCCTTGTCACCACTGTCTGTTGATGGGGGAATCATGCAAGTTTCTTTCCTGCAATCTGTGGATGCAGGAAAGAAATTTGCACCGTATATTACCTGCCTAACTGAAAGTGAAAGTAAATTGTGAATGTTTTGAAAGAACAAGAGAGGGGGAGGAAGACAGATGGGGGGGAGAGAAGGGATGGAGATAATGTAGTTCAGTCATTACAGTGTACTGCAGTCTGCAGTGCACACACTTAAACACGGTCCAGGCTAGAATATCTGGTTGTGTGAGCGCTCGCATTATGCAGTGTCGGCGAGCAGAGGGAGGGGGAGGAATCCCCCGCAGAGCTGACTGGGGAGGCTCTCCCTCTCGGGGAGCAAAATACAAAAATTGCAAAATGGGGCACATGGTGGGTCACAGCATGATGTTGGGGGGGTCAGGGCCCCCTCTGGCCCCCCCTAGGGACGCCTCTGTACATGTCCCCTGGGGCAGTACTCAGGTCCCCAAACACTTTTTATGGCAATACCTAGCATACAGCACTTTTAATTCGTGTCCCATAGACTTTAATGGTGTTCGCACAAATTCTTTGCCTGTTCGCATGTTCTGCTGCGAACCGAACCGGCTCATCCCTAAGTGAGATATTGTATATCTCAGCTATGTGCTGGGGACAGCTATCTTAGAGGGAATAGTCCCTTGCCAATGCGAGGAATGTTGTAATATGTTTTTAGTATTTAGTATTTGGGCAGTTACATTGCATAACTTTTTGGCTTTATACTATATGCAATTTAAATTGTGGATATTGTGTACTGTTCAAAATTAATACTGGAATTTACTTTTACTTGTGAAAACCTAAACATATTGAAAAAAAAAGGAGTAGGAGCGTGCTAAACCCAACTGTAGGCATTATGATTCTGTGCAGAATGGATGCGATTTCCCTGGATAATTGACTGTGGAATCAGGATTTTCAGACACTGCAGAGCCAGAAACAGTTCATACATGTGTCCGACCTCCAGTGAGCAGATATTTCTGCAGTACATCATTTAGTAACTATATACCTCCTTGTCAGATGAAATAAATTGAACGTCTTGCCAGATCGCCTCTGCAGGGGTCTGAAGAAAGCACCCACAGGCATAAACCTGACATACATTCAGCTTATATTTCTTAATTAAAGGGGAAGTCAATTAGTAAAGGAGTTACAGCCCAAGTCAAAACCATGTTCACTCACAAGCTGTGGTTTGGTGTGCTGCAAAGCCATTAATTCTGAATGACAACACATGGCTGCAATATTGGACACCACAAAGCACGTGCCATGTATTAACAAAAAAAAGAAGTTCAGGGAATTGTTAGGATTATGAAAGACCTGACGTATAGCCTTGCATTCCTTTCACAGCATGTTAAAGGGGGGCACAATTTATTTGGTTGCTCCTTCATGGGGTTGCATCCGCCTTTTCCCCCTAGGTATTTAAACCTAAGGCCCCGTACACATGACAGAGTTTCTCGGCAGAATTCACCGAGAAACTCGGTCAAAACCCAGATTCTGCCGAGAAACTCTGTCGTCTGTACACTTTTGGCTCGATGGAGCCGCCGAGGAACTCGTCGAGAAAATAGAGAACATGTTCTCTATTTTCTCGTTGTTCTATGGGAGAAGGCGGCCCGCCGAGCTCCTCGGCGGCTTCATCCCAGAACTCGACGTGTTTGGCACGTCGAGTTCCTCGGCCGTGTGTACGGGGCCTAATAATGTTACTTTGAGTGGCATAGCAATTGGACCCAGGATGAAGTTAAAGAAGAGCTAGCCACCCTCCCTTCTGTCTCGTGCACTTTATGTGGTGTCACCTTTGCGTCAAAGGGGGACTTTGGTTATAATGTTGATGAAAGTTACTTTGCTTGAGTCATCAAGGCTAAGCAATTTTGTGAATGTTAAATTAATTGGTTATGAATTTATGACATGGTGATGAAATCTATATTTTATGTTAAACCATTAAAAGTGTTGTGGCCAATTTATGCCAACAATAGAGTGTGGTGTCTTTTTATTTAATTGGTGAAATTGTGTTTGGAGATGGGAGGAAATAGTGCAGAGTGCAATCCCATGAATTGCATGAATTTTATGAATCTACTTTTCTCCAATCACAGAACACCTTGCATTCCGTGAAATTAATGCAAGATATTTTGTGAATGGAGGTGGTGTCTGGCGAGCAACGCACTGGGGTCAGTATAGCAGCGGCAGGACTGTAAAATTGTGTGCTAGTGGTTTGGTGGTTACAGTGGTGTCCAGGCTGAATGAAAGTCAGGGCTTTACTAAACCCACAGGGGCAGATCCACATAGAAATAGATGGGCGCAGCGTATGTGAGATACGCTACGCCGTTGTAACTTACTTTTGCCCGGTTCGAATCCCCAAAGAATTTGCGCCGTAAGTTACGGCGGCGTAGTGTATCTCTGGCGGCGGAATTCAAATCGGCGATTAGGGGGCGTGTTTCATTTAAATAAAGCGCGTCCCCGCGCCGAATGAACTGCGCATGCTCCGTTTCTAAATTTCCCGCCGTGCATTGCGCTAAATGACGTCGCAACAACATCATTTTTTTTAACTTAGACGTGATTTACGTCCATCCCGATTCACGGACGACTTACGCAAAAAAAAAAAAAATATTCAAAATAAACGCGGGAACGACGGCCATACTTAACATGGCAAGTCTATCTATACGCCGCAAAATTTTAGCTTTAACTATACGCCGGAAAAAGCCGACTAGAGACGCCGGAAAAAGCCGACTAGAGACGCCGGAAAAAAATGCGCCGGCCGCTCCTACATTCGTGGATCGTCGGAAATAGCTCATTTGCATACCCGACGCGGAAAACAACGTGAACGCCACCCAGCGGATGCCGAAGTATTGCATCTTAGATCCGAAGGCGTACGAGGACGTACACCTGTCGGATCTAACCCAGATGCCATCGTATCTTGGTTTGAGGATTCAAACCAAAGATACGACGCGGGTAATTTGAAAGTACGCCGGCGTACTCGCTCTGTGGATCTGCCCCACAGTCAGTAATTTGGACGTCTCTCATTACAGGTAATTTATTCTCACATAGAAAATGGCAAAAAAATAAATATATATATATTACTGTTAGGGGCTTCTTATCTTCAATGGCACCAAGTTTGACTGGTTGCTATGCTTGAATGTCAATTTTAGAAGTCTACCAACAGAAGCAAAGGTTCACAACAAACTGGTTCTTGTGAAATAGACAATATGAGGAGACATTAGTTGATTGATACATGACATGTACTTTGCACCATATCATTAAATAATTCCTTTAGTGTTTTCATTTAGTTACTGTTTTGTATCGATGAGGAATACATAACTGTTTTGTGTTTTGCAGCCACATAACTTCATACTTAATAGTCATAAAGGTTACCAAACAAAACAATGAACAGATCTCCAGTGTTTCCTTTAACCACTTAAAGCGGTCCTCCACCCTAAAGTGGAGTCCCGCTGATCGGAACCCTCCCCCCCTCCGGTGTCACATTTGACACCTTTCAGGGGGGAGGGGGGTGCAGACACCTGTCTAAAGACAGGTATTTGCACCCACTTCCGGCCACACGCTACGGGCGAAAGACGGGCATTCCGTCACATCCCGTCTGTCGCCCGTTGTGTGCTGGGAACACTCGGCTCCCAGCACACAGCGTGTGAGCCAATCGGCGGGCGCAGCGCGACTCGCGCATGCGCCGTAGGGAACCGGGCAGTGAAGCCGCAGCGCTTCACTTCCTGGTTCCCTCACCGTGGATGGAGGGGGGAGCAGCAGGGTGACGAGCGATCGGCTCATCCTCTGCTGCGATCACCGCTGGACTCCAGGACAGGTAAGTGTCCTTATATTAAAAGTCAGCAGCTGCAGTATTTGTAGCTGCTAGCTTTTAATATATTGTTTTAGTGGCACATCCGCTTTAAGCCCCGGACCGTATTGCTGTTCAAAGACCAGAGCACTTTTTGCGATTCGGCACTGCGTCGCTTTAACTGACAATTGCGCGGTCGTGCAACGTGGCTCCCAAACAAAATTGGCATCCTTTTTTTCCCACAAATAGAGCTTTCTTTTGGTGGTATTTGATCACCTGTGCGGTTTTTAGTTTTTGCGCTATAAACAAAAATAGAGCAACAATTTTGAAAAAAATATATATTTTTAACTTTTTACCATAATAAATATCCCCCAAAAATATATAAAGGAAAACCTTTTTTTCCTCAGTTTAGGCCGATACGTATTCTTCTACATATTTTTCATTAAAAAAAAATCGCAATAAGCGTTTATTGATTGGTTTGAGCAAAAGTTATAGCGTTTACAAAATAGGGGGTATTTTTATGGCATTTTTATTAATATTTTTTTTTTACTCGTAATGGCGGAGATCAGCGTTTTTTTTTTTCGGTACTGTGACATTATTGCGGACACTTCGGACACTTTTGACACATTTTTGGGATCATTGGCATTTTTATAGCGATCAGTGCTATAAAAATGCATTAATTACTATAAAAATGCCACTGGCAGGGAAGAGGTTAACACTAGGGGCGGGGAAGGGGTTAACTATGTTCCCTGGGTGTGTTCTAACTGTAGGGGGGGGTGGCCTCACTAAGGGAAATTACTGATCGCTGTTCATACATTGTATGAACAGACGGTCAGGCATTTCTCCCCTGACAGGACCGGGAGCTGTGTGTTTACACACACAGCTCCCGGTCCCCGCTCTGTAACGAGCAATCGCGGGTGCCCGGCTTTGATCGCGCCCGCCGGGCACGCGCACGGGAGTCAGGGACGAGCTTATTGGCTGCTGGGCGAAGGTGACGTATAGCTACGTGCTCTCGCCCAGCAGAGCCGACCTGCCGCCGTAAAACTGCGGCGGCTGGTCGGCAAGCAGTTAACACTGTGTTGTTAACCACTTGGCCTCCGGAAGAGTTTGCCTCCTTCATAACAGGCCATTTTTTGCTATTCAGTACTGTGCTACTTTAACTGGCAATTGTGTGGTCATGCAACACTGTACATAATAGACCTTTGTTTTGGTTGTATTTGCTCGCCACTGGGTTTAATTTTTTTTGCTATATAAACAAAAAGGTATTAAAAGTAAAAAAAAAAAAAAGGAATTATTTTCTACTTTCTGTTATAAAACATATCCAATTTTTTTATTAATATTATTTTTATCCAATTTCCTCAAAAGTTTAGGCCAAAATGTATTCTGCTACATGCAGGGCTTTTTTTCAGCAGGAACGCTGGGGAACGCAGTTCCGGCACCTGCAGCAATGAATGTATGTAATGGCAAGGATTGCTGGGGTGTGCTGGAGGGTCTATTGATGCTTGCTGCTGGGGGATCTATTGTTTTGCGTGGAGGTCTTCTGTTGCTGGGTAGATCTATTGTTGCTAGTGGGGGGGTCTTATGTTTCTAGGGGGGAGCAATTCTTGCTGGGAGGGATCTACTGTTGAAGGAGAGGCCTATGGTTGCTGCCTCCTGGAGGGTCTATTGATGCAGTTTGCTGGGACATATGTTGTTGCTGCCGGGGGTCTATTGCTGCTGGGGTGGTATTTTGTTATGTGGGGGCTCTATTTTTGCTGGGGTTGAGGTCTTTCATTGCTGGGAGGGGTCTACTGTTGCTGGGGTAGGGTCTATTGTTGCTCACTGCAGGGGATCTATTTTACTGTCTGTCTTTGTTGTTATCATTAATAAATTCAATGCAAATCACTTGGTAGCAAAAATAATACTTGGTTCTGTATTCTCTAAAATAGGCGGTACAGGGAGGCCGATAGGAGGTGGAACCAAGGAACGTTGCTCAAGGGTGTGTAGGGAGCAGAAATGAATGGTGAAGGTCGGAGTTCCTGCACATATTCTCTGAGAAAAAAAGCCCTGGCTACATGTCCTTGGTAAAAAAAAAAATCCCAATAAGTGTATATTAATTGGTTTGTGTCAAAGTCATAGCGTCTACAAACTATGGGATTTATACTGAAAAGTTCACAGCTATGGACGCTATACTGTAATGGTGGTGATTAGTGACTTATAGTGTGACTGTGATAGGGTAGCAGGAAATCTGGAACGATCAGACACTATCTGGGAAGGTCACAAACTGACACCAATATCGCTATTGTCATTAATACAGTGATCAGTAATAATACTGTACACTGACACTGTACTAATGTCCAGTGCAGGGACAAGGTCATACAGGGCCCTTGGCAAAGATGCCAAATTGCTCCATTCATGATGTGCAAGCTCCCTAGCATTCACTCACTTGTCAAAATCACTGCCGATGCCACTACCTCTGTCAGCCTTGTAAACGAGGGATGGTGCTATAGTAAACCATTGTGTGCAAGGCAGGTGCCCCTCCCACCCATCCCTTGTCCCGCTCCTGCTAATGTCACTGGCTGGGAACGGGTTAACATCTAGGGGCAATCAAGGGGTTAACTGTGTGCCTAACAATGTATAATGTGTGCTGAGTTTACTTTACAGATCGCGGTTTTCTGTACACAGAGTTTCTTTGTTGTTGTAAACACAGAACTCTGTGTGTGATTGGATTGGTCACTGCAAAATCATTGGCTGTAATTAGCTGCTAAACTCATGCAGTCCAATCACTGCATGGGTCGGCATTAGGGATGAGCTTCGAGTTCGAGTCAAACTCATGTTCGACTCGAACATTGCCTGTTCGGCGAACAACGAACAATTAGGGGTGTTCGCGGCAAATTCGAAAAGCCGCGGAACACCCTGTTAAAGTCTATGGGAGAAATCTAAAGTGCTAATTTTAAGGGCTAATATGCAATTTATTGTCCTAAAAAGTGTTTGGGGACCTGGGTCCTGCCCCAGGGGATATGTATCAATGCAAAAAAAAAGTTTTAAAAACGGCTGTTTTTTCGGGAGCAGTGAATTTAATAATGCTAAAAGTGAAACAATAAAAGTGAAATATTACTTTAAATTTCGTACCTAGGGGGGGTGTAAAGTTAGCATGTGAAAAAGTGCATGTTTCCCGTACATAGAACTGTCTCTGCACAAAGTGTCATTTCTGAAAGGAAAAAAGTATTTTAAAACCGGACTTGCGGCTATAATGAATTGTCGACTCTGGCAATTCAGAGAGAATTCATTCATAAAAAAAAAATGTGTGGGGGTCCCCCCAAATTCCATTACCAGGCCCTTCAGGTCTGGAATGGATATTAAGGGGAGCCCCGCCATCAATTTTTTTAAAAAAATGATGTGGGGTTCCCCCCAAATATCCATTCCAGACCCTTCAGGTCTGGTGTGGATTCTAAGGGGAACTCCACCTCAAATTTAAAAAAAAATGGCGTGGAGTTCCCCCAAAAATTCACACCAGACCCCTTATCCGAGCATGTTAACCTGGCCGGCCGCAGAAAAGAGGGGGGAAGCCCAGAAAGGGGGAAGACCGGGCTTCCCCAGTGACGTAGCAGAGGGTGCGTCAGAGGGGGCCCCGCCTCTCCTATATAAGAAATGTCAAAGCTACAGCACATCATTCGCTGGGCTGTGTCCAGCGGAGAAAGGAGGTCGGCGTGGCTGCGCTCTGGATGGATGGATCTTCTCATCGCTGGACCGGAGATCACCCGTCGCTGGATACAGACAACATTGGAGCAGGGAGCTGGGACCGAGTAGATTACCACCGCTGGATTTTTTTTATTTTATTTTTATTAATAAAGGACTTTTTTCTACGGTGTGTGTGTGTTTTTTCCAACTATGTACACATCTTTTGTGAAATTGTAGGGGTACAATGTACCCCATTACCAATTCACCTAGGGGGGGCCAGGATCTGGGGGTCCCCTTTGTTAAAGGGGTCTTCCAGATTCTGATAAGCCCCCCGCCCGCAGACCCCCACAACCACCGGGCAAGGGTTGTGGGGATGAGGCCCTTGTCCCCATCAACATGGGGACATCCTCCCCATGTTAAGGACATGTGACCTGGTACCGTTCAGGAGAGGGGGGGCCGCACTCTGTCCCCCCTCTTTTCTGCAGCCGGCCAGGTTAACATGCTCAGATAAGGGGTCTGCTGTGAATTTTTGGGGGAACTCCACGCCCTTTTTTTTTACATTTGGGGTGGAGTTTGGGGGGAACCCCACGTCATTTTTTTTTAAATTGACGGCGGGGTTCCCCTTAATATCCATTCCAGACCTGAAGAGCCTGGTAATTGAATTTGGGGGGACCAGAGCTGACAATTCATTATAGCCGCAAGTCCGGTTTTAAAATACTTTTTTTCCTTTCAGAAATTACACTTTGTGCAGTGACAGTTCTAAGTACTGGAAACATGCGCTATTTCACATGCGAACTTTACACCCCCCCTAGGTACGAAATTTCAAGTAATATTTCACTTTTATTGTTTCACTTTTAGCATTATTAAATTCACTGCTCCCGAAAAAACGTCCGTTTTTAAAACTTTTTTTGCATTGATACATGTCCCCTGGGACAGGACCCAGGTCCCCAAACACTTTTTAGGACAATAACTTGCATATTAGCCTTTAAAATTAGCACTTTAGATTTCAAATGTTCGAGTCCCATAGACTTTAACGGGGTTCTAAAGTTCACACGAACAGGGGGGTGTTCGACTCATCCCTAGTCGGCATGTGCCGCCAAACCCGGAAGAAGCTGCAGACATACAAGTACGTGATTTTGCCTGTGTCTGCCGGCTGCTCGCAGCATATTTACTGTGAGCAGTCGTCAGGTTGTGAAAGCCCTACTCCAGGCAAAAATGAAATTGAATTGGTGCATTTTGCTTCAGTTACCTTTCTTCTCGGGCATGATTCCAAATACCTCTTCTTAATCTATTCTGCAGTGTAGTGCATCAAAGTCACATTTTCCTCTATGAGCCAAGCTAACTTCCCACACTGGGGACCAGACATTTTTTTCTTGCCTGTTATCTTCTTGGGGACTGGTCCCCTCACTGCCACCATGAGTTTTCCTAGTTCTGGAGCCTATGGAAGAAGACCTGGAATTGTCATCATTACCAACAGCAGGGGCGGACTGACCATTGGGGCTCTCGGGCACTGCCCGAGGGCCCCATGCCACTCAATAAAACCAGGGACAGTATGTAAAAATCTGTGTTTTTTTTAAATCTGTCCCTGATATGTCTGAAACCGACATGCTTTTGATGTGAAAATCCAGAGATTTTAACTGTCCTGCCTCTGCACTGCCTCCTGGCATGGTGGCCATCTGTAAGCCTGGGGGCCTCATAATCTTCTATTGCCCTGGGGCCTCATGAATTGTCAGTCCACCCCTGACCAACAGCTGATGTCCACATTGTGCAGACAGTAATGCAGAAACTCCCCAGGAAGAAGAAGATAGAAGGGTCATCGTGTGCCTATGGCTTTAAGTAAATAAAATAGGCATTTGGATCCATTTTTTTTATACCAATATCTAAAGTTAGGCTATAAGGGAGATGGCACTAAAAGTACCTATAGGTATGAAATGATTGGCAAACAATCCTGAAGATTTTGGTGAGATTGGAAAGCAATTGGGCATCTGTAGATACAATTTGGGTTGTGCAGGTCTGGTTCTGGACTTTTCTGTTTGATCACCATTGTTTGCCAAAGATTCCTTAATACAATTACAGCTAGGTTTTTGTTGCCTGCGTTTATGTGAATCCACACTGCCGTGCCAAGGCTTTTCTGCAAAATGTGGTCTCCAAAAGCCCATACACACGATCAGAGTTTTTGATAACAAATGTCCGATGGACCTGTTTTAGCGGACAATCAGACAAACTTTTTCGCTTTTTCATCGGACAAATGTTCGCTGTGAGAACAGACAAACTTTCTGACAACAAATGTCCTACATTGGCTAATCCGATCGTGTGGACACAAGTCCATCGGACTTAAGTCCAAAGTACAAACGCCCATGCTCAGAACCAATGCTAAAGATCAGCCAACAATAGCAGAAGTTGCCAACAGGATGGCGGTAAAGAGCTAAAAAAACACGCGATTTGGTGAAAGTTGGCTAAAAAAGTCCTACTGTGTGTATGCATACCAAGTTCACGGACAACGCCCTTCGGAGCAAAATCCACTGAAAAGTCAGATGGAAATCTGATCATGTGTATGAGGCTTTACTCTATTCTAACAAAATTCTCTTCCTGGGATGTACTGTTTAAAGCAATGAACAATTTAAGAGCAGGTATGCCTTAGGGATAGTTCATTTCTTCTTATCCACCCAAGTCTCCAGGCCTTCTTCTCCTAAAACTGGCTACACATGCATTGAATTTTCATTCATTTAAAAAAAATATATTTAGGCCCATCAATTAAAGTATATGAGGCCAAAAACTTCCCAATCTGCCTGAAAGGATGTTCCTGTACTTTTGTCTAGTGACAGGTTTTCTGTTAAAGCGGTTAGAGCATAAACAGAAACTGTATAAAACACTGCCATCTATTGGATAAACCCAGAATAGATTTGTTTAGGAATTGTAAACCTTGTAAGATTTTTTCATCAGATATCCGATGAAGCTGACATTCATCAGTCTTCCCTACACACCATCAGTTAAAAAAAACGATCGTGTCAGAACGCGGTGACGTAAAACACAACGACATGCTGAGAAAAATGAAGTTCAATGCTTCCGAGCATGCGTCGACTTGGTCTGAGCATGCATGGATTTTTAACCAATGGACGTGCCCACAGACGTTCGTTTCTTTTTATCGTTTTTTTAACCATCAGATAATTTTAAAACAAGTTCCTAGTTTTTTTATAGATGGATAAAAAACCGATGGGGCCCACACACGATCGGGTCGTCTGATGAAAACGGTCCATCATAAGGCTCTTTCAACCTGGTGATAGTGTTATCGCCCTCTGAAAAGTGATCTGAAGTGGATCGTTTTAAAGGGCAGTAAAGCAACGGCTGGCAGGAGCTCAGAAGGTGTTAGTGCCTTTTCTTTTTTTTTTTCTTTTTTTTCTTTTATTTGCAGAGCGGCAGTTTTACATTGCGGGACACCACATTTGGCTTGCAGTTGCGGTGTGGCCCCATTGATCGCAAGTGCCGCTTGTCCAACTCTGTAACCTGAGTTTGCAGGGGGCAGAAGTTCAGCCAACAGTTTTTACTGCATTCCCACCCCCACCCCAAGCACCAATGTGAAATAGCCATTCCAGCAACATTTTTTTTTGTGCTTGCATAGATGGGCAAGTGCATGGTTTCCTTCAGGTACAATAAGCTTGTGTCTGAGACCATTGATCTCTAGCGATAGAAATGAATTAACGCTCAAGCACTTATGCCGCGTACACACAACCGTTTTTTGGGTTAAAAAAAAAAGATGTTTTTTCAACCCAATCATTAAAACGACATTGCCTACACACGATCGTGAAAAAAAAAAATGATCTAGCAAAGCGCGGTGACGTACAACACGTACGACGGCACTATAAAGGAAAAGTTCCATGCGGATGGCGCCACCCTTTGGGCTGCTTTAGCCGAATTTGTGTTAGTAAAAGACGATTCGCGCTTTTTTGTCTGTTACAGCGTGATGAATGTGCTTACTCCATTACGAACGGTAGTTTTACCAGAACGAGCGCTCCCGTCTCATAACTTGCTTCTGAGCATGCGCGGGTTTTTCACATCGTTAAAGCCCACACACGACCATTTTTTACAACCTTAAAAACGACAACGTTAAAAACGTTGTGAAAAAGTAGAGCATGTTCGAAATTTTTAATGGCCATTTTTTAGATCGTGAAAAATGCTCTGGAGCCCACACATGATTGTTTTTAATGACATTAAAAAAAACGTCATTTTTTATAACCCGAAAAACAGTCGTGTGTACGCGGCATAAGGCTTGGTTCACACTACTGCTGGCTGCGCCTTCTGGTTGCCGGTATTGCATCTATTCCCGCAACCAAATTGCACTGCTCTTGCGAGATGCGCAGGGCTGGCATTCATTTTGAATGGCACCCCCAGGCATCTCAGCCCGTAGCACGATCTCGGGTGCGGTAACGGCATGGGAAAACACATGGGCGCATTTTTAAAAAAGAGGTACATGCACCTTTTTTCGTGCATTTAACACGGCATAGCAACCCATTCAAATAAATGGTCTTCTGTGCCTGAGCAAGTGTGGGATGCATGGCCCGGTGTAAACCGAGCCTAAACACGTATTTTGATGCATTTACACGCATCAAGTGTTTTTTCTGCCAAAACGTTGCTGCTCCTGGACATGCTAGCAGTGGGCTTTGTTTTCCTGTCTCTAAACACCCCTGCCCTGTGTGTATGAGCACATAGGCTAAAATTAAGGGCGTTTTGAGGCAAAAAATTAATAAAATGCCAGATGCCACCCATCAGTGCTGCCAATCATTGCTTTCTATTAGTGCCAATCAGTGCTGCCTATCACTGCCACCAAGCAGTACCCATAAGTGCTGCTACTCAGTGCCAATCAGTGCTGCCAGCCAGTTTTGCCTATCAGTGACCATCAGTGCTGCCAATCAGTGGTGCCTATCAGTGCCAATCAGTAGCATGTATCAGTGCTACCAATCAGTGCCCAACAGTGCTGCCTATCAGTGCCCATTAGTGCATTGAGTGCAGGGATGGGGAGATGAACTCAACAGCCAGGTATATTGTCCATGGGGGACTGACCTGGTGGGGCACAGCTAAAATCTGTTGATGTTTATTAATGTCACATGCTAGTATAATAGGTAATCACTACACTACTAATTACAATAAACTATTGGAGGTAAATGAAAAAAGTATCAGTAAAAGGCCTGCCACTAAGCACTGTTGTTATGTGTTCCAACACCACAATAAAAACAAAGTGCAGTGCTAACTTACTGATCAATAACATAACAATAATGGTGGAACCCTCCAATGTATGGAAATCTCGATAAACTTCAATATTACCACAGTACAAGTCTCTGTGACATGTAACATCACATATAATACACATCAAACTCAAAATAAATATCTAAAGGCGAGGTGAAACCCCTCCTTTAGATATTTGCCATACTGATTAAAGCGGGGGTTCACCCAAAAAATAAATTTTTAACATTACATTCAGCCTAATTGTAATGACAATCGGCTGTTTTTTTTTTTTGTTTTTTTTTTCGTGCATACTGTATTTCACCGCCGCTTCCGGTATGTCTTCTGCGGGACTGGGCGTTCCTATCTGATTGACAGGCTTCCGACCGTCGCATACTGCGCGTCACGAGTTGCCGAAAGAAGCCGAACGTCGGTGCGCAGGCGCTGTATAGAGCCGCACCGACGTTCGGCTTCTTTCGGCAACTCGTGACGCGCAGTATGCGACGGTCGGAAGCCTGTCAATCAGATAGGAACGCCCAGTCCCGCAGAAGACATACCGGAAGCGGCGGTGAAATACGGTATGTACGGAAAAAAAAAACAACAGCAGATTGTCATTAGGACAACTCGGCTGAATGTAATGTTAAAAATGTATTTTTGGGTGAACCCCCGCTTTAATTTCAAGTGCAATAATTCCAGTGACATTTGATTTCACATGTAGTACACATCAAAATGATAATAAGACATCATTATTTTTGTTAAACCTAGCAGGGATGGTGGAAACCCCTCTACAGATAATTGCAATACAAATTAACTTCAAGCACGACAACTTTTTAATTGGGAGGTTTACACCATTATAGCACTTTGGGATTTTAATTTTTTAGATTGTTACATTTATTTTACAGTATATGTTTAAGTTACAATTATAATGTAAACTTTGCACTTGAAGTTCATTTTTCACCACCCTTGTAAAGTCTATGTCTTCATGGACCTTGCTTTGTGCACTGGTGCGCAGTCATGTTGGCACAGGAAGGCGCCACCCCCAAACTGTTCCCACAAAGTTGGGAGAAAATGTCTTGGTATGCTGACACCTTAAGTGTTCCCTTTACTGGAACTAAGAGGCCAAGTCCAACCTCTGAAAAACAACCTCACACCATAATCCCCCCCACCAAATGATTTGGTTGGGGTGGAGGAACCTGACTGGCCTGCACAGAGTCCTGACCTCAACCCGATAGAATACCTTTGGGATGAATTAGAGCGGAGCCAGGCCTTCTCGTCCATATCAGCGCCTGACCTCACAAATGCACTTCTGGAAGAATGGTCAAACATTCCCATAGACACACCTAAACTTTGTTGGCAGCCTTCCCAAAGGAGTTGAAGCTGTTCTACGGTGGGCCAACTCAATATCAGACCCTACGGACTAAGACTGGGATGCCATTGAAGTTCATTTGCGTGTAAAGGCAGGTGTCCCAATACTTTTGACAATATCATACCTCCCAACCTTTAGGCCGGGTTCACACCTATGCAAATTGGTTGCGGCTTAAACCGCATCCAATTCGCATAACATTATAAAATACATTGATTTTAATGAGGCTGGTTCACATATGTGCGATGCATTCGCACTGCGCATTGCTGAAAAAAACGTGTGCGTTTTCTAGGCATTGCCGTGCGGCTCAGGTGCGAATTCAGGTTTATTATCTTCTATGGGCACGCATCTAATTCGCACATTTGTTAATTTCTCTTCTGGCTTTGTCTCATTCACCTCAATACACTTCCCCCCTCCCAGGTCTCCAAATTTTCATCTAAAACGGAGAGATAAGAGAGCTGAAATTCACACCGCACAAGTGTAAATCCGGCCTCAGAGATGGAAATGAGGGTCACCTATCAGCAAAAGTATGCAGGCATAGGACACACCCCTTGTCACGCCCCCTTAAAGGAGAATAGTACAAAAAACAAGATTGGTTAAACCCACAAGTGCTTTTTTTACCACTACTATTTCTTTATATTGGCTTCTGGAATTTACATATGCAGCAATTTAGAAATCAGATGAAAGGTTTATCCCTGGAAAAGCTCAGGAATAGTAGAACGTTGGAACCGTAATATATAAGATAAAAATAAATGCCTCATATTTAATAGATAAAAAGTGCATTTTATATAATGAAGGACAGGTGAGGAGGAAAGAGGGACAGAGGGACATTTCTCTAAATCAGGGACAGTTGGGAGCCATGCAATTGTATATATATATATATATATATATATATATATATATATATATATATATATATATACAAACATAAGGATGATTGTTTGAGCTTTGGGGTGCACACCCTAATGTAATTGGCTGCGCACGCCTATGGCTCCATGGAACGTAAATAAATATTATGAAGGTAGGCAATGCCTACGTGACCAAAGTCCACCACATAACACAACAGTCTTGTCTGTTTGCCTAATGAACATCAATCAGCATTAGCAGGTGAGGGTAGGTCAGGTGACCCAGGGAGTCTGTGATTGTCAGCCCTGAGATATCTTATGTGGGTGTCTTTAAAAGTACTGAAGAAACAAACTTTATTGACAATGAGCAGACTTGTATGCATGCAGATTAATGTTTAATTAACGAGATCTTTATAGTTGTAAATTAGAATGTCTAGTGACCAGTCTTCCAGCCTATCCAGTATCCACTCAGACACTGCCAGACAAGGATGTAAAATATGGGGTAAGTTATTTTATTTATCTGCATGTTACAACTTCATGGGGGTGGGGGGTATTTATCAAGGAAATCACTTGGGAGACCTGCCAGAACAAATGATTGCCTATATGGATTAAATTTGATACCTATATTTTAAACGGCAAGGTAATTTAGGCCCCATTGGCACCTGTGAATCTTGAATGTAATGCGTTTATATATATATATATTTTTTTTTTAATATATATATATATATATATATATATGTGTATAAAAAAAATGTTTTTATTATTATTTAGGTACTTATATAGCGCTGTCAATTTACGCAGCGCTTTACATATACAATGTACATTCACATCAGTCCCTACCCTCAAGGAGCTTACAATCTAAGGTCCCTAACTCACATTTATATACTAGGGACAATTTTAGGCAGAAGCCAATTAACCTGCCAGCATGTCTTTGGAAAATATATATATATATATATATATATATATATATATATATCTATCTATCCTGCTTGTTGCATCTTGAATGCACTTTCATGAAAATACACATTATGGTTATATACCTGAAATGCAAACATAAATCTGTATGATCAAATAATGTTGGACTTTAAAAAGTCACCAACAAAAGACAAACACATTTGTATAAAAGAGAATGTTTGTTTGTTTTTATTTTTTAATATCAAACATGTTAAACTTGGTATAAAAATTTAAAAGACAGTTTCAAATTATTTTAATATACATGTTTGTAATAAAATTTTCTCTTACAAGAGACAATTTTTTTTTTTTGTCCATCATTATTTGACCATACTAACAATTTTTGTTGGAATTGTTAGTGTTTTTTGGATGTTACTTTTTGTAAGCTATCCTTTCCAATACAGTGGAACCTCGGATTGCGAGTAAAACCTAGTAGGATTCAAGCCAAAGCGGTGTGCAGTACTGCGTTTGGCCTGAGGTGGGGGGGTGCCGGAGCCGAGCTGAGCTGTTCAGAAATACTCGGAAAACCTTGGAAATACTCTGTTTCTGAGGTTTTCCGCATTCAGCCGAGCTGTCCTCTGGCCTTTCCTGGTGTTACCAAGGCTCTGCGGCACCCCCCCTACCTTTGGCCACATGCAGTATTGCATGCCACTGAAGTCAATGCGGAACAAATTATTTTCGTACCTACAGGTAAGGTTATAATAAAGCTTACTCATAGCTCCCAACTGTACCTGATTTCGAGCAATGTCCCTCTGTCCCTCATAGCTCCTCATTTGTCCCTCATTCTGGTCTGCTCTATATAGTTGTAGATAAAATCCACCATTTATCTTTCAAAAAGTGTTTTCCAGAGCTAAACATTTCATCCAATTTCTAAATCGCTACATTTGTAAATTTCACAAGCCAATATAACGGGCATAGTCGTGGTAAAAAAAAAAGCACTTGTGGGTATAACCAATCAAGTTCTTTTGTACAATTCTCCTTTAAGGGGGCGTGTCCTATGCCTGCATACTTTTTGTTATACCCTCTGTGTTGTGAGAGACACAAGACTCTGGGCTGGAACAATGGATGTTTATTCAGTACAGGCCGTACACTGCAACATGCATCTCAGGACAATACATATCTCTGCTTTCTACATGTGCTCTCTCTAAGATGGCTACTATGCCCCTTGACCCTTGTCATCACTGCTGGGTGGAGCCAGCCTTAAAGTGCCAGTACATGTGGAACTCTTCAGGTATAACACCCTCAATCCCATCTCAGAAAGTTGGGAGGTATGGCTTACCTGTAGGTACAATGAAAATCTCCTAAATGTGCATTGTTTAGCATATATTCACAAGTTATGCAGATGCTTACATCACCGGTGCACTGCATGAAGGGCACACTGAATGTGCTGTCAATTCTGAGAGCTGTTGTGTGGGAGTGACAGCATTACGGCTCGGCCATTTAAATGGCTGGAGAATGTAAAAAAGGAAGACCAGGTGAGGAGGAAAGCCTTGTTAGCAGTGATGGCCTGCTGCTGGAGGTATCCCTTTTAGCCCTGATTCACATTGGTACGATTTGACATGTCAAATCTGCGGCAATGGCACCGTCCTAATCAATGCGACGCCGCATCTGCGGCGCTGCACCAATTTCAAAAAGTTGTTTCTGTACTTTTTTTTTGGGGGGGGATTTCAGGCACAGTATGAACCTGGGCCCACAGCTCTGGTGAATACTAGCACATTATGCCAGTAACTTGCAGAGGGTGTGTGGTGTGTGTGTGTGTGTGTGTGTGTGTTTTTTTTTTTTTTAACTTTACTATTGTTTTAAAGTATCCTACAGTTCTAAGTTTGGTTAACAAGCTGCTAGCTGGCTTCACTGAATGCCTAAGCTAATAAAAGCCTATCAACTTGTTTAATGCAGAACGCCAGGAAACTTTCATTGGTTGGCTTGGAGTAAGGCTCGAGTCCCATCTATGCATGTTGCTTTTGAGTGTTTCTGCTGTGTTTTACGCATTTTTATTTTTGACTGCAATTTTATTTTATTTTTTTATATTGTTGGGCAGATTTAAGAATAAAAAATGCAAATTGTGGTAAAAACACACTACATTTTTTTTCTGCAGCTTCTCTGTTGAAGTCTATTGAACCAAAAACGCAAAACCCCTTTTTTGGGTTTAAAAATGTCCCTGACACTTTCCAATAACGCAAAGGTACAAAAATGCATTCGTTAACGTGTTCCAAAGGAACCCGTGTTAACCACTTCAGCCCCTAAAAATTTTACCACTTCCTTACTAGAGCTCTTTTTACAATTTGGCACTGCGTCGCATTAACTGAAAATTGCGCAGTCATGCAATGCTGTACCCAAACAAAATTTGCATCCTTTTTTTTTTTTTTTTCCCACAAATGGAGCTTTCTTTTGGTGGTATTTGATCACCTCTGCGGTTTTTATATTTTTGCGCTATAAACAAAAAAGAGCGAACACTTACGGACCGCCTGCCGTAAGAATACTTTGGGCTGTTTGAAGACGAATATCGTTGTTATGGTAGCAGCTAGCTACCATAACCCTGGTTTCCTCCTCTTCTTCAGTGGGCGGTCTCTGTGGCGCATTTGCAGCAAGATCACTCTGCCGATTACCGGGGTGGAGGCAATAGCATCTGTCCCCTTGCTGTTTAGGGAGATGAGGGAGGGGAGGATGGCCCCCATCCGTCTCCATATCACTGCAGGGTGGAAGCAACGTCAAAACTTCACTTCCGCCCACGGCTCTTAACCATACCAGGCCACATGGCGGCATGCCCTCAACATGGGGGGGGTGCTTTGGGGCAGGGGGATCCCGCCCCCCCCCCTATGAGTATGGGGTACCCCTACTCATTCACCTGGAAAAAAGTGTCAAAGACACGTAGTGCGTTTTATGTGTGTGTGTGTGTGTGTGTGTGGTTTTTATTCATTTATTATTATAAAGCAGCTCCAGAGGTCTCTTTCAACTTATCCCCTCTCCGGCTCTTCTCCGGTCCTTCTCCCTCTGTCTTCTGCCGGGTCGCCTCTGCTCTTTTTTGCTTGCTCTTGCTCAGTCTTCTCTGTTCTTCTTCTCTTCTTCCAATGTTGACACGACGCTGTCTCCCGCGCTAATGCCTGGTGCGCCACTACTTGTATAGGGCAGGGTCACCGTGTGACGTCATCCAGAGGTCCGACCCCTTATGGCGTGATGGCATGATGGGTGGTGACATCATAAGGGGCAGGCCTTGGTGACTCCGCCCCATGCCAATATAAGTAGTGCCACACCGGACATTAAAGCGGGAGAGAGCGTTGCGTCAACATCGGAAGAAGACAACAGAGAAGAGCGGACAAAAGAGCAGAAGATGGCGGAGGAGACCTGGCAGAAGACACTGGACAGAGGGAGAAGAACCAGAGAGCAGAGCAGAGAAGAGCCGGAGAGGGAAGAAGAGCCAGAGAAGGAACCCGAAGTGACACCTGGTGCTGCCTAATAAATTCTTTTTAAAACCTGTGTAGTGTGTTTGTTTTATTTTTGACCATTTTTTCCCCCAGGTGAATGGGTAGGGGTACAATGTACCCCATACTCATCCACATAGGGTGTGGGGCCGTAATCTAGGGTTCCCCTTATTAAAGGGGCTCCCAGATTCCGATAACAGCCCCCCCCCCCGCCCGCAGACCCCGAAATCAACGGCCAGGGATGTCAGGAACAGGCCCTTATCAACATGGACAAGGGCACCCCCCTTGGGCATGCGGCCTGGTACGGTTCAGGAGGGGGGTCGCTCGGCCGTCCCCCACCCCCTTTCCTGGCCACCCGGTCTGCATGCTTGGATAAGGGTCTGGTATGGACTTTGGGGGGACCCCCCACGCTGTTTTTTTCAGCGTAGGGGGTTCCCCTAAAATCTTTGCCACACTGAGGGGGCCTGGTATGCTCTTAGAGGGGGAACCCATGGCGTATAAAAAATCTGTTGTGGAGTTCCCCCTTAAGATCATCAAAGCACAAGTGGCATGCCAAAGTCGGATCAGGCAAGACGGCGATCCGACTTCAATGATATTCAATGGGCTGAAGTAGAATCAAGTCGGACCAAAGTAGTGCAGGAAGCATTTTCAAAGCGGACTAGTTTAAGACGGCCCCCAAAGGGAAACATTGCTTTTTCGCACGTCATGCGACATGAGCTCCCAATGTCGAAGTGTTTGTCGTACCAGTGTGAACCTAGCCTAACTGAACAAGCTGAAGTTAGAAGCTGATTGGTTACCACGCACAGCTGTACCAGATTTTGCACTCTCCAGCTTTAGTAAATCAGCCCCAAGGTGTTCTTTGATTGGATGATGTGACATCATGTGCCCCTCTTCGCCACCTTATTTAATCAAGTGTTCTCTGAATGGCGGCAGTACCGAGTGAGTGCCCCACTGTGCAGAGGGGAAGCTGCTGGAGCAGGACACGGGAGATCTCAACTATCACTTTATGTAGCGCAGACTACCATAGTGATTTTCAGTAGCCCTCTAGACCTCAGATATGGATATTTTTGATATTGCTTACTAGAATATATTTTTATTTCAGAGAGTATATTAAAATCCGTAGAATTCAGCACAGATCAATCACACAAATGTAAAGTAAAACTGTCCATGTATTGCAATTGTTGAAATCTACTTTAGGTTTACCAGCTACTGTATAGTAGAATAGCTTACTAAACAATCCAACTAATTTATATGCATTCTGCTAGACCCTGACACTGCATAGCTGTTCATAGACCATACAACCAGACTGTAATGTGTGTGACCAATACTCTTAGCTTACCTAGCAAATTAGTTGTAGCACTGGTCTTTGATGTCTGGATAAAATTCTTCTGTACATCCCAATCTTTCCATCTGTCTCAGCATTCGGTAATCATTTCAAGTGTTGTTTCAATTAAAATCTTTCACATAGCATCTGGGACGGTTAATATTAGGCAATCTTCTTGGACTCTAATTTTGCATCCACAAGCCATCAAGTGATTTTTGACTCATTTACAGGGATGCAAAACCCACAAATCCATCTGATTCTGATAAGGTCTCTATTTCCCTACAGTCCTTAAACTTCTGGAACACAGCTACCTAGAACAGTCTGTATTAAATTAGACCTAAATCTCCCAAGTCTCTGCTACAGCTACACAAAGAAAATTTAAAGGAACCCAGTGCTAAGAAAAATGAGAAGTCTGTGACCTTCCGAAAAGACTAGTTGCTTGGCACTCATGGCAAAGTTTTTGACATCAACACTTCTAAGTCCCTGACCAGGAACATGCAACCAACTAGAACGTGTCCTGAGTTACACAAATCTGTATATATACTATATTGTCAAAAGTATTGGGACACATGGCTTTACACGCACATGAACTTTAATGGTGTCTTGGTCCGTAGGGTTGAATATTTAGTTGGCCCACCCTTTACATCTGTGAGGTCAATGCACATGGGAATACAGGATAAGGTCCTCCTCAGAAGGGATGCCTCTTGTATTACTCATGTAGTCCATAGAACCCAAATGAAGTCTTGCCATTGTTCTGCTAGAATGTCATAAACCCTAAAGAAGAAGAATTTGCCTTCTTGCCTATATGTAGAAGTCTCGTAGTATTCTCAATGTATCAGAGTACAAACATTTCATTTTGTTCAGCCCTACCAAAGCTAGAGATACATTAAAAACATCCATCACCCGTTGGTTTTACATGGCACTCATCTGGCATAGGTTTTGGCTGGTGTCCTGGAGATTATAGCATGCTCTAGAAGAGCAGTGTTTGCATCTTGGGTTGAGAGACCAATGCCTCTGCAGGCTGGCTGCTGACAGAACACTAAAGGGTATAGATCTGCCTGCTTGTTTTAGGGAACCCATTAGGGGACACCCTATTAGGTACTGACATTCTAATTGGTGGCTTTGAGTAGCAGATGTTTTGTTAGCTTTGTACAGCAAGTCAATAGCATAGAACAATCTGTGTTGCCACCTTGATTGATAAATGTGTAGGACAAACCTGCTTGGACACTTCTGGGTGTCCTTTTCTCATGCATGGTTTACTGCTACCAGTTAAGATAGTTTTGCATACAATGACCCACTATATTGGGGAATATTTAATCTCTGGACTGCCTTCCCTCTCGCCCATATGAATCTAGACTGCCCTCCCTCTCGCCTGTAGCTTGGAGTCAGAAGACTAATGGCGATGGATAATTAAGCTAGGGCTCTAGCATTATCGGAGAAAGGAGGGAACACTGCTTGTATACCCAGTGCATGAATGTAAAGGAGTATGGCCTCAGCCCCTGCTGCTCCAGCCACGCCCTCTGACATGTTTCGCCCGTTTACCAGGGCTTGGTCACAGAGGTTAGAGTGTCGCTACAAGTCATACCTGGAATACCAGGGATCTTGCATTACTGCAGAATATATTGGGCTAGCAACAGATGAGAAACATTTCTGCCAGAGAGTAACATGGGAGACATCTGTTCATACTTTGTATTTTTTTTTTTTTTTTTTATATACTAGCTGAATACCCGGCGTTGCCCGGTCTTCCTATCTTAACCTTTTGGGGAGGAAAATCATAGTAATATAAATATACCCATCTTTTATATAAGGGTGTAGGTAAGGGTTAATTTAACTGTCATATATTTTTATTTGGCATATAAGTAATATGTGTACCAGGTATTATTGAAATATCTCCAGGCGTACAGAAGTTATGTGGGAACATACATTTCCCATTGATTTGCATGGGACTTTAAACAAAAACCCCGACCCTCACAAATGGGGGTAGTTAATGGGATAAATTAACTATCCTATAGTTTAAGTGGACATATAAGTAACATGTGACCAAGTGTTATCGAAATATGTACAGCCGTTTGGAAGTTATGAAGTAACATGTATTTCCCATAGAGTTGAATGGGACTTTAAAGAAAAACCCCGACCATGGCAAATGGGGGTGGGTAAGGGTTAAACCACCTATCCTATGTTTGTTGCTGACATATAAGTAACATGTGTGCCAAGTTTCATGTTAATCTCTTTAGCCGTTTGGACGTGATGCTGAAACATACATACATACATACACACACACGTTGAGTTTTATATATATAGATGTGCCTTTTTTTTTTTATTTCCATGCGAAAGATGACGCTGCTTGTGTTTCTACTATTTTTTTAAAGAATGCCCAACATTCTATATGAGCTCTATTTTATTATATCGTGACCTGCTTCCAAACTGTTCAACAGCAAATAATTTCAACTTTTTAACTGTAATTTTGAAGTTTGTCCTGTCAAAAAATAGGACACGTATAACATGTAACTGACTAGATCTAAATTTTCAGGCGGTGAACTGAGTGCATCAAGAAAGACATGCAAGTTTGAGTCTGAAGAAGACAACATGATACACTTACTAAGCCTGTGGACGGTAATCTGATCTTGTTCTAACCCTTTTAAATTGTATTAAGTTTGTTTATTGCAAACAAGGGTCCTTCCCAGGGGTCAAGTCCTGGGGAAAAAAGTGTGGGAACTCCCACCCAAAATCCACTCCCCCCACCAACAAAAAATGATACGCTCATATGCATAATTACTAAACCGCATGTTTTTTTTCTAATTCTTTCTAAATCCCGCGATAACTCGCGGCAGACCTCCGCAATGTCTCTTGGCAACAATCCCAGGAGACATTGCGGGATCGAGGAAGTGACGGAATACCCGCACACTACCCGATGAATCCATATACAGGAAGCGGCCAGTAACAAAGGATTACTAAGGTTCGCCTGCCCCTGACAGTGACTCGAGCTGGACATCGCCGCTTAGTGAAGGATTGGCTCGGCTACTCTAGTCCTGCAAAGGGAACTGAGTTCCTGCTGTGAAAAAAGTGCAGGAACTCCGTTCCCACGGGTTCCCGCAGGACTTGAGCCCTGGTCCTTCCCAAAATTTCTATATACCAAGAGGGCCTCAAAATGGTGACATTTGAGTGAGTGCTATAATTACATTTTATAGGTATTGTGTGTTCTAAAAGAATAGACACATTATAGTGGGCTGTAACCTTGCATGTATGGGTGCTTTGGGTCAACTAAAGGCTAGTAAGAACTCATATGTACTATTTATTACACCGTTGGTACATCTAAGCCGAGAAACCACAAAATTATTTCAAGTATATCTAAATGTAATATATTGTAGTTCATTGGTCTTCATGTGTGATGGCTGGCTTTTTATTTTTTATTTTCTTTACTCCCACCAATTATTCCTGCCCCTAAATGGCTATGCTAGCTCTCCAGCTGCATTTATTGAGGGAGCATGGTTGCCACCCAGGCTGCATGTAGGCAGGTACAGTCTACTTTCTTCACTGCAGGTGGTGCTATCCTCAGCAGCACTAAAGTTGTGGAGGAAGTCGGGAGGAACATGGTTCCTCTATAGTTTCACCATCAGAAGTTGAGTCCTCCACTCTCCCTTACATCACAGTGCACCCCCCTTACCTTATGCTGCTGGGAAGAAGCTGGATGCATTGCTTGAAAGCAGAAAGTAAGGGTCTGGAGTAGGACCAGAGGGCTGGAGCTCTCCTGTAGCTGCAGAAGAGGTGCAAGGGCCACACGAAATGGCCTGGAGGGCCGGATTCGGCCCGCGGGCCTTATGTTTGAGACCTGTGCTCTAGAGGCAGAAAGGGGGAGGCAGGCTTTAAACTGTCAAAGTACTGAAATGTCATCGTTGACAGCTTTGCTCTCCTTCCCCCAGTGACAGTCCAACAGACACATGTGTTTCCATATCTAAATAATGCAGAAGTCCAAAGTTGATTTCTATAATAGTCTCCAAAATTTCCACTCGGTCCCAGGAATTGATGCAAGTGGTTAAGGTACACAAAGATCAGCCATGTTTTTTTTTGTTTTTTTTTTTTCATTTGGGGCTGGTTCACACCACATGCATTCCAGTGCATTTTTAATTTGCATCAACAATGCTTGCAGTGTTTTCCATGTATTTCACACCAGTGCATTGCGTTCCAGTGTAGACCGCAAGAGTAAAACATGCATTTTTTTTTTTCCCCCTGTGATGCTTCTGGAATGTGGCAAAATGCATTGGAATGTCCAGACAGCCCGGAGCTAGGACCACAGGGAATCTGTGCAGGGCCCACATGACTAAGGGAACAGGGGAACAAGAAAATTAATGATTGGCTCTCCAGGGGCAGGGGGGGGGGCGGAGAGAGGAGTTGATAAAAGGTAGTCCCTGCCCCACCCGGCAAGCACAGCGCGGAGAAAAGTTCCCACCCACCCTCCCCTAATTTCTTTTTTTCTTTTCGTTTATGTTTTGCCAAGGTATGTTTGTCTTGTGGCGTTGTGTGTGCTTTTGTCATCCATAGGTGAAAACAGTTGTCGTGGCAGCGTGGTTTTGGTCTCTGCGGGTGAAGGAAGAGCCGGTTTAAAGATGTGTTTTAGACCTGTCGGTGACAGTGGATATGATGGGCCCAGCTAACGGAGGTTAACTGGGGGAATGAATATGGAGCACTGCGGTCGGGAGGGTCTTTGAGCCAGCATCAGCTTGAGGCCAGTCAGAAGGGCACGAGAGACCGCAGTGCTATAGAGAAGTTATTTATATGTATATAGAGGTGTGTGTGTGTATATATGTATGTGTGTGTGTGTGTGTGTGTATATATAATATATATATATATATATATATATACAGAGTGGTTATATTTAGAGGCCTTTTGCCTGCGGAGACCAACAGCAGTTTAGTTAGTGTGACAGGTTGTTTATTTTAAGAAAATGTTAAATAATTATTTACCTTTAATAAAAGCAGGCTGCTACGGCCTATTTTTTTCCCAACAAGAATGGTGTGGTCTCCAATTAATGGAAAGAAGGTTGGGTGGTTTAAAGGTAATTTTGGTTGGTTTAATTTGGGACATCTGTTATACTATAGTCATGAACTGAGATGGAGAGGGGGGGTTGAATGCACATGCAGAAACGCATGTGCAGATCTCCATGATGACCAATATCCTCTTTTAAAATGGTACTCAATCTGGGCATATTAACATGTCGGATAAGACCTTTATTGGCTCCAGCACCAGTCTCTTAGCACCATGTAATGCCACTCGCACCCAAAAGTAGCTATACAGCATAGAATAAGGCAAGAGGACATGTTGTTATATTTTATGTATTCAGTAGATTTGCCTTGGGGGTACAACGAAGGAGGAAATGCATGTTATTGCAGTGGAGGGCGAACAAACCCAAGGAAAACAAATTGTCATTGCTTCTCTACAGCCTTCACTGCAGCCAATGGTAACTCTATGAACGTTAATTAGAGATCTGAATGTAATACAGAAACCAATGGTAAAGAATTTAAGAGAAGAGATGGGAATGTAACAAATGGCCGTGTAGAAAGGAGTTGATACTAGGCCATTGCTCCTGGTGGAATCTACAGCCTGTTTTCATTATACAGATCACAATGGTGTGTTGTGTGGGTTTTTTTTTTTTTTTTTAAGATATTTGATTACAATTTAAAGGTTGGTGTATGAGTAGGAATGGTAACTCCCATGTCCACTAGTAGTGACATGGACTGTCAGGTAGAAGGATGAGGTTATGTGGACATGTTGTATAAGGGGTTACTGGTGGGTTTACTGGAGAAAAATCTATATTGGTTGCAGAAAATGAGGTGTAGTGTCATTGTACACATGTTGGGAAGGGACAAACATTAGGGGGTCTTATTGTCCAAAAAAAAAAAAAAAAATCTCTAGTATCATAATGTGTAGAGGGGGGTAAATGGAATGCAAAAGTGTTAGCTGTGTTGGGGTAAAGAGATGTGAAGGCTTGATGCAGGGGTAATGGGTATGCATCAGGTGATTAGAAGATAATGACCTGGGAGTATTTTGGGGTGTGGAGGAACATAGTAGACCTATTGAAGCGAAAAATGTTGCTTTTTGGACACATGATTATAATGTGTGATATTAAATGTAGAGGCATAATGTATTTTTTTATTTTGTAGTGGGGTGGGAAGCTTGAAGATGTGATGGGTATATGTCAGGTATGTATAAAGTAATGAAAGAGTAGTTAAATTACTACAAGGTGGAGGTTATTGGTGGATGGCATGCTGAAGACATATAGGAATAAAGCCTCGTACACACGATCGCATTTTCCACGGACAAAGCCTCAGACTTTTGTCTGAAGGGCATTTGCCAGAAATGTGTACATGGTTTTTCAGCTCTTTAGCACCACCCTTTGGGCACCTTCTGCTAATGTTGTGTTTGGAGAGCATTGCTTCCGAGCATGCGTGTTTGTACTTTGGACTTGTGTACACACGATCGTAAAATCCAACAACAGACCGTTGTCCACGGACATTTTTAAAGCCTGCCATGCAACATTTCTTCACGTAAAATCCGACAACATTTGTCCGATGAAGAGTACAAAAGGTTGGTTTTTCCGACGACCGGCTATCAACACACAATTCCCGTTGGAAAATCTGATGGTGTGTACCAGGCTTTACACAGGGTATTTTGTTTGTAAGTGGTGGATGTCATTATCTGGCATGCCCAAATGCCACTAGATCTTTTGGATGAGGTACCTCTGCATTTCAAGGCACTTGCAGATACTCACACCATCAGAAGTGATAAAGTATGTGTTTGTAAGGAACTGTTGTAAAAAATATAATAATTTTTGCTGTATTTGCAGGTTAATGTACATGATATAGAAATCACTCCTCCTGTTACATTCATTCTAATGTCTGGAAGTGGACCGGTGTACATATCAGGACAGGATATATTAGGTCAGTGTGACTTATGGACTTTCATGACTTTAACTACTGCAAATATTAGGGTTATTTACAAAGGTGTGAACTTCTGCCTATGCATTCTCTATTTGCAGGGGTTTCTAATGAAATGTAAAGATGTCCTTGAAAGCCTCTGTTTTGTAGATATCAAAGTATTCTAATGCTGCGTACACACGATCGAAAATTCCGACAACAAATGTTCGATGTGAGCTTTTTGTCGGAAATTCCGACAGTGTGTAGGCTCCATCCGACATTTGCTGTCAGAATTTCCGTCCAACAAAAATTTGAGAGCTGGTTCTCAAATTTTCCAACAACAAAAAAGTTCTTGTCATAAATTGCGATCGTCTGTATGCAATTCCGACACACGCACAGTGGCGTCACTAGGGTTGGTGTCACCTGGTGCTGTAAAATATGGTGTCACCCCTCCCCCCAATAAAAAATGTCAAATATTTTTTTACCCTCTTGTTTGCTCTCTGTTCTCCTTTCTTCCTCTTTTCTCTCTCTCCCTATCCATCTTTCTTGTTCGTTCTATCCCTTCTTCTTTCTCTCCATTTTTCTTTGTCCCCTCCCCCCACCTCTTTCTCCAGAACCGGAATTCACATCTCAGGAGCCTATAGGCCGAGTATCAGCTTACCTGTACTGGTAAGCTGATACACTGACTGTGTGCAGGAGACCTGCATAGCAATAGCAATCTCCTCATCGCTGGTGCAGTGCTCCTTCCTTTTTTTTTTTTGGCTCATAATAATAATAATGCACTTTTTGCAGGTAAAAAAAAATGCTTTTATTTTTTGACATTGCTTTAAAAGTGAGTTTTTGCTTGTTTGTGTTTTAGTGGACGACCAGTTGGACAATTTAGCACCGGAAGAAGACCCAAGGTAAAATGTATATAAAAAAAATTATAGCGATCTTGTTTGCTTCCCAATGTACCTTGTCTGGCTATTGTGACCCCAGAAGAGCTATGCAGCACTTCCTTACCACGGGTACATAAAGGACCCTAGAAAATTAAACTCGAGGGAAAGAGGGTTGGGGCACAGAATGCTCCCAAAAAAAATGCATCTCCAGGTGTCTTGCATTGGTCAATATAGACCTTTTACATCAAGATCGGCAAACCATACCCTTCAGACTGATAAGCAAAATCAAACGACGCATATCTTTTTGTAAGTAGCACTATTTAGCAAGCTACTTTCCCAGATGCTCCAGCAGGGTAGAAAAAACTCTGACCCAGGTCTTTCTTCTAACAAAGGCCCTTCTAAGGGTGGTGGACCTATGAGGCACTAACCTCCAACACTGCAACACCTCCGACATGAAAAATTTACCCTAGGCTTGGGGGGAAAACCCAACAAAAGAACTAACCATCTGAGCTCATCCTGACTACAGCCTACAGCACTAAACCTGAGACTAGGGATACACCAGTTTATGGCAGAGTTCCTATAGTTTGTTAATATAGCTAGGGTATTGGCACTTGGAAAACTGCAAGGCTAACCCTCTAAATGGTGTAGGGTGTTTGTTTTGTTTTTAGGTACAAGTTTTTCATTTGTACCTAAATGACCATACAACATAGTCCGAGGCATGGTTGATTAAAAGGAGGATCAACAAGTGTAGGATAACATCCTGATCCGCTCCTATTCCAGCCACTCCCTACACCCCATGTGGGATCAAACTGTGCCAGAGGTGACCAGGAAGTTCGACCCGTTGCATACAAATAATTCAGAGTATTATTGTGAATGTGAGCAGTCATTCTAGTGAAACTTTAATGATTTTATAACCTTGGACTAAATATGATTAAACAGTAGAAACTCAACTGGTGTGTAATATATAAGGGAGAGAATGAGAGGTTAATTCTTTAGGTCATCAAGGTTACGTTTATCGGTCCAAAAAAAAAAAAATGTATCCAAAAATAAGAGCTTTTTACCTGAAGAGGCTTATGGGTATACTGAATGCAAGAAGAGACAGGGGATTGAAGGAAAGAAGAGAAAAGACAAATCATAAGGGAGGGTAGATGTATAGGAGAGGTAAGAGGAAAGGGAGAAGACTTCACAGAGAGCTAGAAGCAGGGTCTAGATGTGACACAGGATGGGCCTGTGACAGGAAGCCATGACTCCAAAGTTAAAGAGACGCTCTGATATGTTGGGCCCAGGGATCCCAGATACTTTTGAATCTCTCCAAAGTGTCTAAGATAGTATTGGAGATTTTTTTTCCAGGGACATTATCCAAGAGATTTTATCTTTGGTTAGACGGTATGAGACTGATGGCGATTTCCAAGCACGTGTGATTGTCAGTTTGGTTAACCGCTATCCCAGTGGTCTTGAGGATGAGGTTGAAAAATTTGTTCCAGAACCCCCTGATTCTAGGGCATTACCCCAAGGTGTGAAGGAGTGTGCATGAAATGACCACAGAATCTGAAGCAGAGGAGGGAGGACTGAGGATAATATTTAGCTAGGCGAGTGGGAACCAGGTACCAGCGGGACATTACCTTGAGGTTGGCTTCTATCAAGGAATTGTTGGGGATCCCTTTAAATGAACAGGCAAAGAGTGCCATGAGCCAAGTCCCAATCTATTGCAATGTCACGTTTCCAGCTCAACACATAGGTCGCTTTTTCTCCGAAGGCTCAGCTAGGGCTGAGCCCATCAGGGAGATAATGAAAGATGTGAGTCAACGGGTGCCTGATGTAATGGAGTTTAATTTGTAAAGTGCGTCACATAAAGCTATTGGGAGACAATATAGAGGATAGAATTGGGGGGTGGCTTCTGGGGGGACTTCAGAACAAGCAATCTAAGGTGTAATTTGGAATCGCTTGTCATTCCATTCCTACCCAGTCGGGTTTTGGGCCCCTAGAATATATGATAGATATTTGTTTTGGTTGTGCTGACTGGTAGACCAACCAGAGGTTAGGTAGACCTAAGCCTCCTTTTCTTTCTTGGTCTAAAGAGGACTGTTTTAGAGAGGCGGTACCCAGTTTTTCCCCAGATAAAACAAATAATTGTTTACTGAAGCTTGTTGATATGTAGTTTGGTGATAGGGTATCGGAAGAGGTGAAGAATTCTCAGCAATAGGGTCATCTTAATCGCATTCACCCTACCTAACCAGGACAGCTTGTACAGTGAACATTGAGCCAGGTCTTCCGCTAATTTTTTGAACATGGGTGGGTAATTGTTTGTATAGTTGGTGGTAAGGTGAATACCCAAAAATGGTATGGATGTATTTCTCCAGGAAAGGGAAAGTGGCTTTTTAACCTGTCTACACGTCAAGGGCTATTGAGTTAGTAATTTTGACTTGCAGACTGGAAACGCAACCAAAATTGTTTAATAGTATATTAGGGGTTGAGCAGAGAGGGGATGTTATGAAAAGTACATTGTCTGCAAATGCACATTTATGGTTCAATTGACCACATTGGACTCTGTGAATGTCTTGATGGCGTCTAATCACTATTTCTAGGGTTTCTATGGAAATTGCGAACAGGAAGTGGGAAAGGGGGCAACCCTGCCTTGTTCCTTTTTGTAATGGGGAACTGGTCAGAGTAGTGTCCGTGGAGTCTGACTTGAGTCTTGGTGCGAGTAGAGGGCCTCCGGGATTTTAATGAAGCTAGGGCCAAAGCCCCATCTCTCTAGTGTATAGGTATGGCCAGGTGACAGTGTCGAATGCCTTTTTGAAGGTCAATGGAAAGGAAGATGGCCCTCCTGAGTGGGTCCTCCATCCCATCCCATCCTAAATTCATAAGGGATATAATATCTACTGCTCTCCTATCTGGTCCGGACCCTGTCTCCCCGGGATAAAACCCACTTGGTCCTTGTGAACATATGACCCTGTGAAGGATGCTAATCTGTTTGATTTTTTTTTTCATTATTTTTAAGTCCTTAATTAAAGCTGTCAGTCTATAATTGCTTACTTTGATTGGGTCTTTGCCCGGTTTGGGGATCACAGAAATATAGGCTAATTTAGCAGCAAAGTCTAAAAAAGAACATTTGCTGAGGGAATTAAAGAATCTGACTTCATGGACTTAATTTTCCCAGATAGGGGAGTCTAATAAAGAGCGATGTGGATCTGAGAGTTTAGGATGGGTAATATCTTCTAAGAAGGTATGGAGCTTATGGGGTGTATTTGGGCTTTTCTCTGTATAAAGGTTAGAGTAGAACGACTGGAAAGTTTCTAGGATCTGTTTAGGGTTCTGAGTCAGGAAACCGGCCAAAGATTTAATTTTGGGGAGGGAATAGGGTCTATGTTTAGGGGAAATTTTAGCCGCCAAATGCAAACCGATTTTGTCAGCTTGGAGGTAGAACCAGCCACTCACCCATCTTTTATTTTCTGCGCTGGAGGTGAGGGCCAAATTTAAGGCTATATTAGCAAATTCCAGTTCAGCCAGAGTGTCTGGCGTGAGTTTGCATTTGTGGGTCTTACTAAGATTTGAAATCTTTCTCTAGGTTTGCTACCTCCATCTGCCTTTCGCGCTTCAGACGAGAGGCTAGCTGGATAAGCTTTCCCCTCATTAGCGCTTTATGTGCACCCCCCCCCATTCGGAACCTAGGGAGATGTCGGCTGTATCATTGATCATTCTTTTTCTAACATGATACAGTGTACAGGGTTGAACAATATGGTTGCCCTAAGCCCCATTGGGGGTTAAGGATTCTGCATTTTTTTCTAGGGTGACTATAGAGTGATCTGGCCACGGTACTGCTTGAATCGAAGAATGGGATACCATGTGAATCTCTGAGGTGAGGACAAAGATGTAGTCTATCTAGCATACGTGCTAACTGCGGGCTGAGAAGTGTGTGTAATCTTTTGTGAGGGATTTAATTATCTTCATGTGTCTATCAGGCCTAGGGAATGTAAGAGTCGGGCGATGCAGAGGCTTTGTTTGGCTGGTCTTTTAGGTGAGGGATGCCTTGTCCTCATTTGTCTGAGGCCCCGTACACACGACAGAGGAACTCGACGTGCTTGGCACGTCGAGTTCCTCGTCGAGTTTTGGGATGAAGCCGCCGAGGAGCTCGGCGGGCCGCCTTCTCCCATAGAACAACGCGGACAATGAGAAAATAGAGAACATGTTCTCTATTTTCTCGTCGAGTTCCTCGGCGGCTCCATCGAGCCAAAACTGTACAGACGACAGAGTTTCTCGGCAGAATCCGGGTTTTGACCGAGTTTCTCGGTGAATTCTGCCGAGAAACTCTGTCGTGTGTACGAGGCCTAAGAGGTGGTCAAAAGTGATGGCGTCGCCCTACCTTCGAAATGAGGGGATATGGAGGTGAGCAATCCGGGGGGGCGGGGGGGGGGGAAGGGTGCTTGGCTTTGATTCGGGGCATAATAGGAAATGTGTACAGAACACCACTGATGTGGCCCTTGACTAGAATGTATCGGCCCTCCCTATCCCTAATGATTTAGGAGTGATTAAATGGGGTCCATTTTCGAAAGTACAGCTACCCCCCTCTTTTCTTAGTATCTGCATTGGCCAGATACAAGGTGGGGTAATTGCAATGTAGGAAGGAGGGGGTGTAGCTTTTTGGGAAGTGGGTTTCTTGGAGTAGAATTATGTCAATACCCTTAGAGTGGTAACTATGAAAGGCCTTGCGCCTCTTGACCTGTGAATTTAGGCCCTGGGTATTATGGGAAGAAACCCTGAAATTCACCTGTGGGGGAGTGGAGTCAGCCGTGGATACTAAAAGGGGAGTGCAAGTATATATGCAGGGTGGGTCTACACCCACCTAATTCTCTGCTCTACGCGCTGACTCCTATGAGAGTAAACTACACTTTCAGAGGATCTGATCATCCGGGTAAATAAAGGCAGACTTGGGTCTCATCTTGGAGCGATGGAGTCACGGTGCCTCTTTGATTGCCGTTTTGTTCCACAGCGGGGTCGGGGCTGCTTGGAGGAGGCATCATGGATGAGTGTGGATGATGTGCTGTTTGTTGGGGTGGCAGTTCCGGAGAAATAAACTGGAGCTGAAGGCGCACGCGTTCACCCTCTTGGAAGCTTGTGAATCCATACGAATTTGTCCTTGTACTGGAACTGTAGACGGAAACGAAAGAGACCATCTGTATTTTTTTTTTTTTTTTTTAAAGTGTATTTTGTGCGTGTACTAGAGAGAGGAGCTGGACTGCAGGAGTTGGGAGTAGGCAGGCCTCCCCCAGAGGCAATCTGCCACCTTTCTCCATGCCCCGGGTGGCAATGGCGGGTGTGTGAGGGGGTCCTCCCACACAGCCCGCCCTACCTGCTCCGCTTTGAAGCCCAACGGGGCAGAGGGACTCCCTATAAGGGAGTGAGAGGATAAGCCCGCTCAACCAGCCCCATTAGTCCTTCGCCTCTCTTTAGAGACCGCGTGGTCAATGTGCGTGTGTTAACCCAATTTAGAGTGCGTGTGTAGGTGTGGTGGTTTTTGTGGGAGGGGGGTGGGCGTACTAAGCACAGGCTTACCTTGCATAGCACACCCACCGGGAGCCAGGGTGAGACCACCAAACTCAATTCACATGAAGCCGAGACCGGGATCCGAACCTCTAGCTGCAGAGGTGAATGGCTTGTCAGCGCAGTGCCAATCGCGTTGAGCCACCGCAGCTCCACCATCTGTATTTTACTGATTTCTGAGCTAATATTTTCAGGAGAGGTTTGAGGGATCTCTGCTTCTGGATTGTGGCTGGGGAAATGTCAGCAAATATTTGGATTTAATTTCCCTGTATTGATCGGTTGTCAAGGGTACGAGATTTTCTCTTAATGTCCTCTTTTACCACGTAGTAGTGGGATTTAACCACAATGTCCCTCGGAAACCTGTCCTGGCGAGGGGTTGCAGTGCTCTGTCCAGTTCAAATCTGTGACTTGGGATATCCGGTATGATATCTTTTAACATTTTAACCATTCCCTGAATGTCCGTAACTGATTTGGGGATACCTCTAATGCGAAAATTGTATTGTCTGTTCATGTTCTCTAAATCGTATAATTTAGAGAGTGCAGGTTCAAGTTGGTCTTGCAGCGTTTGAATGCATGTTGTTGAGTTCTGGTTAGTGCATGTGGCCGTATTAATCACTGCCTGTTCTATGACATCCATAAAGGCTCCAAGGCTCTGTAGGTCTATCTTAATAGATGTGATCTGTATGGCATTCTGAGCTAGTCCTGCAGCCAGCAATTCTGAAAAGCTATTCAAGAGATGGGTTATGTCAGGGAGATGGCCCTGAGGCAGGGGGAGGCCTGGGAGCCTGTATGGCTGAGGGAAGTGCTCAACAGAGGGGTATGGAGAACATCTGCCATTGTCCTGCTCTGGAGTGACTCTGTGGAGCCAAAGAGTTTACCCACAGGAGTAGCCATCTTGTTTTTGGCTGGTGTGCTGACGGTGGGTCTGCTATCCATTTCCAGATCATCGGTGCCTCCGCATGGAGGAGCCAAGGCTGCCATCTTGAGGGAGACAGGCATGGATAGGCCGAAACTGAGTTGACGACTGACCTCCTCCTTCTTGGGGGTGCTTTCCCGTCATACGGGGAGATGCTCTGGCTCATCCAGAGTTTGGGGAGTTTAGTCTCTGAGGGGGGGTTTGAAGCTGTTATAGCTGCAAAGGGTGGGTCAACTCAATATTGAACCCTACGGACTAAGACGCCATTAATGTAAAGACAGGCCTCCCAATACTTTTGGCAATGTATTTATTTATTTATTTTCCCCTCTGATTAATTGCTAGCCTATTTGTTCAACTGCCCCCCCCCCCCCTAATGCGCATTAATGCAGGAAAAAAATGCATTAATGTGCCCTATTGTCACATTGATTGGTAGGTTGTAGGTAATGAGAAGTAAGTGAACATGCACTGTTCTGCAATAGTGGGAAGATGCTATTTCCTGCGTAACACTTAGTACTGCACTTTATTTTTTTTTACTTATAATGGCATCAAATGCTCAACTACATATAGGTGCAACTACTACATCATGCACATGCCAGTTATTGTGGGGAGATACATTTTAAAAATAAAAAGGGTAAAGCATTTCAGTGGATACCTAAAGACAATTCCCCCCCCCCTTTTTTTTTCCGATAGAGTGGAGAGGAATTGGCACACCTGTCAGGTTTTCATTGCTGTCTGTGTTACCATCATGGAAATTCACCCACCTTCTTTGTCCTGTTTACCAAATTTTGGGTTGCCACCAGAACAGTATTAGAGGAGAAATCCTCCAATGACGGCACTAGTTCTGAAAAAAAAAAGTTTTCACTTTGCAATCTCCTCTTACTTGGGACCGGAAGAGAAATTTTCGCAATGGGACACAGATGGCAAAAAATTAACGGTTTACAACCCTCCCTTTCTTTATTGTCCTGCAAGCAGCATCTTTGGAGCAGCTTTTGTGCGCTTAAAAAAACGCTCCAAAAACGCCCCTCTCCATTTGAAATGAATTGCAAGCGCTGTAAAAATGCCTTGCCCTTTCACACTGAGGCACTGCAAAAATGCCCTAAAACGTTAGGGTGTAAGCGGTGCTTTACCAGCGTTTTTCGGGCACTGGCAGTGTGAAAGGGCTCTGAAAGCATTCATGCTTTCACATTGGGATTGCAGTTTCTTTCTTTCTTTTCTTTTTGTTTCTTTTTTTTTTTTCTTCTTCTTTCTTTTTTCCTTCTTTTTCCTTCTTTTTCCTCAGTGTTTACCAAAGATAAATGAATTCACGGAATGAATGATGGGGCCTTATATGACTTCATTAGACTGATTTATTTGACCCATACCCAGATGAGACTTGGTGATTTATGTTTCAGGGCTGTTTTGTTCTTCCCAGCTGGGCCCTGATCTCGGTTACGTAATGTTTACTTTTCATGTGTGTATTTGTCAAATGCGCCAATTTCCAGACTTCTCAGAGCACAGATCAAAAGAATATTAACACTATTACACTTTGTATGTTTATACAATTGGTCATTTTATTAATTATGCCTTAGCCACTTATGACCTCACACAGCTAATTGGGATAGCATTATGTACGTACAGGCATGGGAGCATAAAACTACATTTTCTGAAGCGGTTCATTTTATCAGAAGCAAGTAATCCTTTGGCTGGATTACTATAGATCTTTAAGGGTTGTCTTCAGAGGTCTATGATTGACCGGTGATGGGCATTGCAGTAACCGCCATCCTTGTTGAATTAGGCCATTAAACCGTGAATATCACTTTGTACCCTTGTCTGGGCCGTCTTAGTTTTGATTGGACCCTGGGCGAAAATTTTCAATTGCAACTTTGCTCTCCACCTGCTCTGAGACATGCAATAAATATCAGCTAGACTTAAAATCAGTTTACTGTATCAGATAAGGCAGTGATTGCGATTGGTTGCCAGAGGTTACAGCATATCATTACCACTTACTGACTGGTTGCTAGAGGTTACAACACACATTACAGCTCACTGATTAGTTGCTTGAGGTTACAGCACATGATTTCTTCTTGTTTGGTTGCTAAAGATTACTGTACAGTAATGCTTCTCACTGGTTGCTAGAGGGGCATGATATACATATGAATGCTGCCAGCCTCAGCTATTTGCATATGAATGTCGATGCTATTTACATATGAATGACGTTTATTTACATGTGAACACAGGGTCTGCGGGTGAGTCATCTCTACACAACAATAGGGCAGAGCTGGGCAGCATTAGTAGTAGCAGCACTTCACAATGAGATATCAGGACACGGCAAGGGAATTTAAACTCGCCTAGTTGGCAAGTATGAGGCAGCTGCTTTGGGCCACACAACAATGATGGGGCCCAGGGCAGCTGGCCCTTTTGCCTTGCCTTAAAGACGGCCCTGACCCTTGTCCTAAATTTTGTGAATCTCTTGAACTTTGTAATCGTTTTTTACCATGTTCTCAGCAGTGGCGGCTGGTCCTCCAATATTTATTTTTTTGGGAGGAGGGGCACAAAAAAACATCAATTGCAGCCTCACTGTGCCCCATCAAACGCAGCCACTGTTTCCTACTCGCCGTGGTTCGGTGGCAGGTCAGGCAGCGGGTGACGGCAGCAAGCCGGGGGACTTTGCAGCGGGTCCTGTGTCCTCCGTGTGTCTCATCCCCTCCTCCTGATTGGCTGAAATGGCAGGCGATACAATTGGACACCTACCTGACTGGTGGAGAAGGCGATTCAGTGTGATAAAAGCGAATATTCATAGGAGCTGCGGTGGCTCAACGCGATTGGCACTGCGCTGACAAGCCATTTACCTCTGCAGCTAGGGGTTCGGATCCCGGTCTCGTCTGCATGTGAATTGAGTTTGGTGGTCTCAGCCCGGCTCCTGGTGGGTGTGCTATGCGAGGTAAGCCTGCGCTTAGTACGCCCACCCCCCTCCCACAAAAAAACTTGCACGCACTCGAAATTGGGTTAACATGCACGCACTTTGACCACGCAGTCTCTAAAAAAGAGAGGCGAAGGACTAACGGGGCTGGTTGAGCGGGCTAGGTCCTCTCACTCCCTTGTAGGGAGTCCCTCTGCCCCGTTGGGCTTCAAAGCGGAGCAGGTAGGGCGGGTTGTGTGGGAGGACCCCCTCACACACCCGCCATTGCCACCCGGGGCATGGAGAAAGGTAGAAGATTGCCTCTGGGGGAGGCCTGCCTACTCCCAACTCCTCCAAGTCCGGCTCCTCTCTCGAGTACACGCACAAAATACACTTTAAAAAAAGCAAAAAAAAAAGCGAATATTCAGTGAGCATATCTGGGGACCATAAAAGGCCCAGTGTCGGGAGCACTCCCAAAATGACATGTGCAAATTGCAGAGGAAGGATAGAGTGGCCATGATCTGTACTAGGTGCTATAGATTGTGGTAGGTACATAGTATATGAAGATGGTAAAAAAAACAATGGTTTAAGTCTTTCAGGGACTCGTGGGTATAAGCCACCTGCTTTATTGACCTTATTTTTTTCTGTTCCTGTACCATAGTCATTTTGAGCCATTGTGGTTCCTTTTGAGGCTGCGGTGATGCTATCCCCTGACAAATGTGTGGATTTTACTTTTCTTTGCCTTCTCGTGTAAGGGGCCTACATCTCAGACCTAGTCTTTTCACTATCGAGATAGTAAAATCATCCTTCCCCCCCCCCCCCCCCCTTTATTTTTTTTGTTGTTGTTGTCATACTCTGAATATATTCTATTTTCTTAACATTTGGTTTACTGCTATCTCATTTATTATTTTTTTTTTTTTCAGCTTTGAAAACGCGATCCTGAAATGCAAGAACCTCATCTTTATGAGATCCTGAACAACTATCCTCTTGCCAACATAGCACTCTGCATGCTTTCAAAATTGTGATTGATTAGTAATAATGTGCCAGACCTTGCTCCTATAATACCTAGTTTATAAAGAAAATCTATTTGGCATAACTTCAGAAGTGACTTTCTGGCACATTTTGACATATGCTGTAGTATGGCTTGGCATGTATTCTAGTTTTCATGCTCTGCGGTATTTTACATGCATTACAGCAAGACAGGCTAAAACTTGCATTTGTTTAGTGCTATACATTAAGAAAATTAAAACCTTGTACATGGTAAAGTTTAAAATAAAGTTGGTGGTAGTACTGGATTGGATTTCTGGTTCATATAGTCAAATGAAGGAAAATCTGAACATTTCCTGGTAGAAGTTACTGTAATGAATACTGCCATATTAAATAAGCTTAAATCGGCCCTCAGTTTTGATGAGAATTATCAAATACAGCCAAATTATTTTCATGTGTACTGCCCGCTAGCTCTCAAAGGACTATTTATTATGGGAGAGGTTGGAGAACCTTCTCAATTTTTATTTTTTTTAACTTTGAGCACTATGGGCCAAATCCTCAAAGATCGTGCCTAACTTATCTTTTCCCATTTAAGTTACACTGACTTAAAATTTCTACCTAAGTGCCCGATCCACAAAGCACTTACCTAGAAATTTCAGGCCGTGTAACTTAAATGTCTCCGGCGCAAGGCGGTCCTCTTCTGCAGGGGGCGATGACAATTTAAATGAGGCGCGCTCCCGCGCCGGCTGTACTGCGCATGCTCGTGACGTCATTTTCCCGACGGGCAGCGCGCCAAATTACGTTACGCCGGGCTTTGTGGATTGCGACGGGACAATAAAGTTGCGCCGGGAAAAAAAAATTCAAAATTTAAAAAAAATTGCGGCGATCGGAAAAAAGGTCTGTTTTTACAAGGTGTTACTAGTTTACACTTTGTAAAACCAGAACTAATTTTACGCAGGCAAACGTAAACTTAAGCAGAAAACACAAAGCTGAAAAGCTTTGTGGATCTCTGTAAGGCCTCATTTGCATACACTAGGCGGCATTTCGACACGAAATGCCCCCAGCGGCGGATGCGGTACTGCATCCTAATATCCGACAGTGTAAGTCTCTTACAGATGTCGGATCTTCTGCCTATCTTTGGAAAACTGCTTCTGAGGATCAGTTCCAAAGATGGGCACAGGGATACGACGGCTGAACAGCAGTTCCGCCTGCGTATCCCTTTTGAGGATTTGGCCCTATGGTACAAGCAGCATGTCCTTCCACCTCCCCTATACAGTGACACATGAACCCAAGTATTTGTGACATGGGTAACAAAGGGTGTCTTGGCACAACCAGCCAACCTATAGTAGCTATGGCCACTTGTACATTGCTTTATAAATATAGATTTGCTCTATCAGGATCCATAAAGGCAACCTGTCAGGACTGTTTCCAAACAAAGTTGCGGTCTAATGCTGCACAGGCTTGTTGTGCCATCAAGCCACTACTACTTTTGGAGTAAAGGTGGTTAAAGTGTCAGGTGTGCTATATAACCACCCTTTAACTGTTTGGGTATTGAATAAACTAGGGCTGCGGAAATTAACGACTAATTCCTTGATTAATCGTTTAATTTTTTTGATCAATCAAAATTATTTTGACCGGTACTCACCTCTACGCCAGCTTCCTGGTCTTCAGGGAGTCTGTCCATAGGCAAGTCTGTGGCTTCGGCCTAGCTCCGGAGCGGCGTCCATCTTGGTACACCCGGCCACGGCCTAGTAGCGGCAAGCTGACGTCGTCATCACCCGTCTGCTTGTGTCATCTGCGGATGGTTCTGCCTGCTGTTTCTATTCTGGTAAGAGCAGACAATTGCTATATACACAGTGGGGGAGATGTGGACATTACAGTGGGGGGAGATGACGGCATTAGTTATAATTAATTAAAATGTTTGTGTTCAATCAATTTTTTATTTATTATTTAATCAGTAACGGCCCTAGAATAAACCTTTTTATGGTCATTTATGACACTGGATGTGGCAAGCCAATGACCTCAATGTGAAGAGGTGTGTGTGTGTGTTGTGTTTTTTTTTTTTTCAACTCAATGGGTGGAACAGAAAAGACAGAGGTCGCTATATTAACTGAGCAATGTTAGTGCAGCGATCTCCCCAGCTGAACTTTTGGATTGTGCCCCCCCCCTCCCCCCTCCTATTCTATGCAGGAAGGTAAATCTTCTCTGTGCAGCAGCCCCCCTCATTCTTACCTGAGCCACATCACGATCCAGCGATGTGCACAAGAGCCTCGGCTCTCCAGGAACTATGCCTCATTGACTGAGACAGCAGAGGATCCATGGGTTCCCTGCTGCTAACAATGGCAGTGAGCCAATGAGGAAAGAGAGCGGGCAGGGCCTAGCTGTGGCTCTGTGTGTGAATAGACACACATAGCAGAGGCTCAGGAGCGAACCTGCTTGGGTGCTCCCATTGCAAGCTACATGCTGTGGGAGCACTTGGAAGGAGGGATAGGCCAGGAGTGCTGGTGGGGGACCTGCGAAGTGTGTGTGTGTGTGTATGTGTGTGTGTGTGTATATATATATATATATATATATTTTTTTTTTTTTTTTTTTAATATATAAAATAATTGCCTTTTAATGTCATTTGGCAGAATGTTTGGAGCAAACCACTGTTTTTTGTTTTTTTCACCACCAAAATGATCAAGAACAGTGCTTCCCAAAGTAGGCGACACTGTCCACTGTGGGGTGCTGAAATGATGCGGGGAGGTGATTTGTAGGCTCATGTGCAAATGGGGGGCGTTTGAATAAAAATAAGTGGGCAGTGAAAGCCTAAAAAAAACACTTGTGTACATATTTCATCTTTTGTGGAACATAGAGTTTTTAAAGTTGCTTTAATTGAAAAATAATGTACAAAATGTTTATAACCATTAGTGTCCAAGTCCACTGACAAGTCTTCAAACCCAACTCCAGGCATCAAAACAAATCCCATGCGGTAGTGCTGTGCTCCAGTTACATGGGTTAAGTACTTGTTTTTGTCCAGGATTGAGGAGAAACTCTTTCTTTTAGTTGGCCGAACCTCCGCTTTCTCGGTAAACCGTGCTCCCTCACAATTCAGTTGTGGACTGTTTCTGATGTCTTCACATGAGCACAGCACATTATAAAAAACAGTAGCTCCAGAGATATGAACTACTGATGTTACAATTCCTCACTTTTCCTGTAACTTGGTGGCCTCTCCAAACTTCATCAACTTAGCAGTAAAGCCTTCTGTCAACCATTGGAGCAATATAGATATCGCTGCTTTATCAACAGATATCAATATTCTTTAAATCTACTGACTCACTGAATTCCAAAAGCAGTGCCTAATTGTTTACACTTTCTTTGTGAAATGGTAGGAGTAAAAGGGTGTTTTACCCAGTAGGCTAGGCCCGATATTTGGGTCACGAAAACCTGCAAGAGTGCAGGAAGGTGGAGGAGTCGGCGAGGGGGGGTCTACCCCCCGGCGGACAACTCTTCCAATTAGGAGATAACCCAAAGGAGAGTATTGGGTTTAGGGGAGGGAGGGGGGGCGAGGGGTGGGCTTCCTTTTTTTTTTTTTGTGTTCCTTTTGGGGAAATCCTTTTTGTTTTTATTTATTTTAATTTTTTTGCCGTCTGCGTGTTTTTTGTTTTGGTCTCTGCTCTCCATCTCCTCTCACTTCACTCAGACAGGCAGGGAAACAGAGAAAGATATACAGCAGCGAATAGTTGAAGCGTTTTTTTTATAAAGATAAGGGATGGCAGGTCCATTAAAGCAGTGGTCATCAACCTTGTCCTGCAGGGCCCACTAACAGGCCAGGTTTGCAAGATAACTGAAATACATCACAGCTGATATCATTTGCTCCTCAGTGATTGCAGTATTCTAGACTGCATCTCCCCAAGGTAATACATAAAACCTGGCCTGTTGGTGGGCCCTGCAGGACAGGGTTGATGACCACTGCATTAAAGGTAATAACATATAATGTTAGAGGCCTAAATTCACCTCAGAAGAGAGGCCGCCGTCTCTGGCAAGAGTTACGCCATTATGCTATAGACGTGGCCTTCTTGGAGGCAACACATTTCCTGAAAGGGGCCACACCGAATATGCCCTTACACATATTTAACCAGTGGTTTCATGCGCCGTCCCCGATTGCAAAGGGAGTGTCAATAACATTTAAAAAGACATGCCCAGTCATTGTGACCTCCTCACAAATAGATCCAGAGGGTAGGTACCTTTTTTTTTTTAAAGCGACACTGAACGGCCACTGCTATACATTTACCTCAGTGTATGCGCCAAACACGGGAACGGCTAACTTCCTGATAAAAACTTTGAAATTTCTAGAGAAGGATTTTTGATTTTGGGGGCTGATTTCAATTTAGTAATAAATCCTAGTATAGATACATCAGCGGGCAAAACACCCATATCATTCAAGGCTCTAAAAACACATAAAACAGCTTTTACGGTCTGCCCATTTGGTAGATGGATGGCGAGTAACGCACGAGGGGGAAAAAATACTATAGCTACTACAAAATGCACAATATGTACTCTCGTTTAGATCTTTTCTTCGTGGACCAGTTCTACCTAGAAAGGATCAGATCATGTACGATAGAACCAATAACGATTTCAGATCATGCACCTGTCATTATGACCCTGTATCCAATCTCATTGGGCCAACTAGAACGAGTTTGGCGGTTAAATGAGACACTGTTAGATGATAGTCACATTATGGAGGACTTAACCTCTAAAATTAAAATATATTTTGAAAGGAACGTGTCTGGGGAAACTTCTGAACAGGCTATTTGGTAGGCCCATAAGTCAGTGATTAGGGGGGAATTGATAGCTTGGGGGTCAAGGGAAAAAAAAAGAAAAACAAAAAGAAATAACAGATTTGTTGGAAGAAATAAATACAATAGAGATAAAACATAAATCTTCCATGGACCCAGCAGACGCTAAGAGGTTGGAAGATGCGCAAAGTAAACTGACACAGTGTCTAGACCAGAAAACCAGAAATAAATATAGATACTACGTGCACCGGTTCTATGAACAGGGAAATAAGTGTGGTCGTCTTTTAGCTAGACAACTTAAAAAACAACAAGATTCCAGACATGTTCCTGATCTAACTATACAAAATAAAAAAATAGTAGAAACACAGGCAATTGCGGCAGAATTCCATAAATTCTACGAGAACCTATACAACATTCAACAGGAATCGGCAAGCCCCACTAATGAATATCGAGTGGGGGAGGTCAGGGATTATATTGCGGACTCAGCGTTGCCTTCGCTGCCCCCTGAAGCTACGGAGATGATAAATAGGCCGATAACAGTGGAGGAAGTGAATGGAGTAATGGCAAATTTAACAGTAGGAAAAAGCCTAGGGCCAGATGGCTTTACGAACCTATATTATAAAAAAAATTCGGAAAACCTGGGCACTCCAATATCTGATTACTTATTCTGAATCCACTGCCTCCAGAAGCATTATTGGCACATATCACAGTCCTTCCAAAACCAGGAAAAGACCCCCAACACTGCGCCAATTATAGACCAATATCTCTGTTAAACTCTGACACAAAGTTATTATCAAAAATCCTGGCACTTAGACTACAGGATCATTTAGTGAAGCTAGTTCACCCTGACCAAACAGGCTTTATGAAGGGCCGTGAAGCTAGAGATAACACCATAAGCGCATTAAATGTCCTGCACTGGATGCAACATGGCCCGGACAGAGCCCCTAGAATAATATTATCTATGGATGCTGAAAAAGCTTTCGACAGGGTTAATTGGATGTTCATGACTGAGGTCTTGAGGTGGATGAGAGTGGGAGACCGTGTGATGGGCTGGGTAATGGCGTTGTATGCGTCCCCGAGAGCAAGAGTAAAGGTGAATGGCATCTTGTCAGACTACTTCCAAATATACAATGGGACGAGACAAGGGTGCCCGCTGTCTGCCTTACTATTTGCGATGATATTGGAACCCTTTCTCTGTAAAATAAGAAAAAATAACGGAATTATGGGAACGCGTATAGGGCTGGACGAACATAAGGTATCGGCATATGCCGATGACCTGTTGTTCTATTTATCTACACCACAGACTTCATTACCTGCTCTGATGGAAGAAGTATCTAGGTTTGGGGCCCTATCCAATTTTAAAATTAATTTGGAGAAGTCTATATTATTTCCTAGCCATGTACCTTTAAGGATGGCGAATACTTTACAAGAAGCATATCGCTTCGTATGGAATAAAAAATCACTAGTCTATCTAGGGACGCATATAATGCCTGACCCAAAACTTCTATACAATCTGAATTATGGTGCTTTAATGGAAGGGGTAAGAGAGGATCTTCAGAAATGGAAGGGGCAATTCTTAACGTGGTTCGGAAGGGTGAATGCAATAAAAATGAACATACTACCTAAAATAATTTATGTCTTACAGTGCCAATTTCCCTCCCACAGAGTTTTTTTAAGGGCAAATACGGAAGGCTTTTGTATCCTTTGTATGTAACGATAAACGCCCCAGATTAGCCTATGAAATTTTGTGTAGAGAAAAGTCAAAAGGTGGAGTGGGGTTGCCAGATGTAATATCATATTATAGGGCAATGGCACTAGTACGTATACTAAATTGGAATCATGACCACTCAAATAAAATATGGGTAAAATTAGAGCAAACAATGGCAGGAAGGAACCTAGCAGGAGCACCTTGGATTCCGAAGTTAGAAAGAGGGCTCTCAAAGTGGATATCACCCTTAACTGATAATACATTAAGGATATGGGATAAAATAAATCAATCAGGAGACTATTCTCCTGGGATATCCCCCTTGGCCCCCCTGGAGGGATTCCCGTGGTTCCCCCCAGGTGAGGAAGTAGGATCAATGAAGGCCTGGGGAAGGGATGGGGACACCACATGCAGCAAATTTTCCCCATGTGAAACTTTGACTTCCTTATTAGAATTGAGGCGGAGCTTGGGAACAGTCCCAATGGTGGAATGGAGGTATCATCAATTAAGATTTTCTTTCAAAAACTGGAAAACTAGGATAAGGCCTCTTAATTCGCTTACTATATTTGAAACTAGATGTGCAAAGATAATAAGGGCTAAACACTTACTGTCTCAAATGTACAGATTAATCCTAGGGACACGGATAAAAACACCTTACTATATTAGAGAATGGGAAGGAGAGCTAAACCACAGGTTTACTATGCTACAAATTAAAAAACGGATTGATTCCGCACACTATACATCTGTATGCTCACAGATTCAAGAGATGTATTATAAATTCTTATCAAGGTGGCATAGAACCCCAGTAAGACTGGCACAAATGTATAGGAATGCGGACAATAGGTGTTGGAGGGGATGTGGACAAGAGGGTACCCTACTCCACCTGTGGTGGTCATGCCCAAAGATCAGAGGATTTTGGCAAGAGATTGCCCCTTGGGTGGGAAGGCTATCTCCCGAAGAAATAGAATTGACACCTCTAAACTTTTTATTTCACGGGGCAGCAAGGTCCATGGGATTATATAAGGAGAGTATTACGCCCCACTTATTAAATGCGGCAAAATAATTAATACCTAGATTATGGAAACAGGATAAAAGGCCAACTATTCCTGAATGGAAGAGAGAAATGAATTCAATTATGGAGACTAATTTGTTTGAGTCTTTGTCTTTTCCTTTTTTCTTTTTTTTCTCTCTTAGGGCCAGATTCACGTAGAAAAGCGGCGGCGTAACGTATCGTAGATACGTTACACCGCCGCAATTTTTCATCGCAAGTGCCTGATTCACCAAGCACTTGCGATGAAAATCTATGCCGGCGGCCTCCGGCGTAAGGCCGGCCAATTCAAATGGGCGTGTGCCATTTAAATTAGGCGCGCTCCCGCGCCGGACCTACCGCGCATGCTCCGTTTCCGAACTCCCGCCGTGCTTTGCGCAAAGTGACGTCATTTTTTCGAACGGCGATGCGCGTAGCGTAATTCCGTATTCCCGAACGGCTTACGCAAACAACGTTATTTTTTAAATTTCCACGCGGGAACGACGGCCATACTTTATACAGCAATACGATTGCTGTGTAAAGTTAAGGCACCAAAAAAAAACGACTAACTTTGCGACGGGAAACTAGACTAGCGGCGACGTAGCGAACGCAAAAAAACTTTGTGGATCGCCGTAACTCCTAATTTGCATACCCGACGCTGGTTTACGACGCAAACTCCCCCCAGTGGCGGCCGCGGTATTGCATCTTAAGATCCGACAGTGTAAAACAATTACACCTGTCGGATCTTATGGCTATCTATGCGTAACTGATGTCGTATCTGCTCTGTGAATCTGGCCCTTAGCTCTTAATGCGAATTCCAGTGCGGCGCTGCCCCTAACCCCCACCTGTATAGGTTTAAGAGAGGGGGATTCATTATGGGGGGAAGGGGAGAGGGGGGAAAGAAAGGGAGAAAAAAGGAAAGGGAAAGAAAGGGGAAATGAAATTAAAAAACTATTTTTATTTTATTTTATTTTTTTTGGGGGGGGGGCGGGTTATGAGTGTGTAATGGGGATGGGAGGATATAAAAAGGGGGGGTAAGTTATTAGTGGTTTTATGGCTTTTTAGAGGCCTCAGATTTTGAACACTTGGTAAAAATGTTTTAAGGGGAAGGTGATGGGGTTATAAGGAATAATGAGCTTTAGAGGGGTTAATGGCTTTTTAGAAGCCTCATATCTAAGGGGTCACCAAGAAAAAAATAATTTTATTAATAGATATTTTTTTTTGGGGGTGGGATAGAGCCGCGGGGAGTAAGTGAGAGTGGAGGGGGACGATTTTTCTCTTATTTATTTTTTTTTTTTTCCTGGGGGGGGGGGGGTATGGGATACAGATAGGGATGTTTATTGTATAATGGTGTGATACATTGTAATATATTGTTAAATGGAAAGCTTGGAAAATTAATACATTTTGATAATAAAAAAAAATAAAAAAATGGCAGGAGTACAATGTACCCCGTTACCAATTCACATGGGGGGGGCGGGATCTGAAGTTCCCCTTTATTAAAGGGGGCTTCCAGATTTCGGTAAGCCCCCCCCCCGCCCGTAGACCCCCACAACCACCGGGCAAGGGTTGTGGGGATGAGGTCCTTGTCCCCATCAACACAGGGACATCCTCCCCATGTTGAGGGCATGTGGCCTGGTACGGTTCAGGAGGGGGGCCGCTCTCTCCCCCCCCTCTTTTCCTGCGGCCTGCCAGGTTGCGTGCTCGGATAAGGGTGTGGTATGGATTTTTGGGGGAACCCCATGCCATTTTTTTTCTTTAACTTTGGTGCAGGGTTCCCCTTCAAATCCATACCAGACCCCACGCCTTTTTTGGTTCAGGCCGGGTTTGGGTGCCGTTTTTTTCAATGACTTTGATCTGTATTGCCGGGACCCGACAATTCATGAATAGCCGTGAGTAGTTTTAAATTACTTTTTTTTTTCCTTTTATAAATGACATTTTGTGCAGGGGCAGTGTTCAAACACATTTTTTGCATGTTCTGGTGTGAACCGAACTGGGGGGGTGTTCGGCTCATCCCTACTGGCCATTCAGTGGGCCAGACTACATTTTCGCCCTCTCCAGATGGACGTTCTACAGAAATGGTCAAACTGAGAATCCTTGGAGAAGTAAATCATAATTGCCACGAGCGTGATGAGGGATCTTTGGTGGTGGTTGCAAAATCTGGCCAGTCTGACAGAAGGCCTCTCCTGGGATTTCCTTCTAAACAAACAGTTGAACACAGATGCACACGCTTGGGGCTGTGGAGCCCACCTAGACGGTCAGACTGCACAGGGGTCCTGGTCAAAATTAGAGGCCAGGAAGTCATCCAACTGGTGTGAACTAAAGTCCATTTTTCTAGGTCTCCTCTCTTTCCAGCAGGAAATCAAGGGGCAGCATGTACAGGTCCTGTCAGACAACACAAAGGCAGTGGCCTACGTGGGAACAAGGAGCAAGGGTCTCTTGGACTTGGCCATGCAGTTACTTACCTGGGCTGAGTGCAATGTGGCTTCTCTGACGGCAATCCACCTGAAAGTGTCCCAAAATCTCCTGGCAGAGAGGAAGATGGCTGAAGCGGAGTGGATCTTAAACCAGGAGGTCTAGGATCGTCCACAGGTCAACTTATTCGCAAGCCAACAAAATGCAAAAACGCCAATATTCTTTTCGCTTCACAGGGAAGATCAGGCCAAGGGTCTAGACGCTTTTGCTCATCTATGGGATTACCCCTTGTGCTATGAGAGCAATCTACATGACGGTGTGGGAGAAATATAATTTGTGGTGCTCTTCAGGTTAAAAATACAATTTCAGTTTTGGATTTCCTCCATGAAGGAATGGAGAAGGGGTTGGCAGCCAGCACCCTAAAAACCCAAGTGGCTGCTCTCTCCAGAAAAGCTGAAAGAACTTTATCGCAAAAAGTTTTGATTTATTAGGTTTTTCAGGGCCTTGGCACAAAACAGGCTTGTGGAACTTTAAAGTTTTTCCCAAATTGGATTTATCTCTTATGTCACGGGGGTTCAGGAAAGCTCCATTTGAACTCTTAGAGGAAGTGTCTCTTAAGAGTTTAATTCTAAAGACAGTTTACTGGTTGCAATTACTTTGGCTCGAAGAATAAGCGAGATTCAGGCCTCGTGTGTTTTTTTTTTTTTTCTGGACCAGGTGATTCTTTGGGAACAGATCCGGCTTGTCTTCCTAAAATTTTTACATCTTTTCATCATACTCAGGAAATAGTACTACCCACATTTTCTTCGGCCCCAGCAAATGCAGGGGAGGAGGCCTTTCATACATTAGATGTAAGAAAATTCCTGGTAAAGTACCTAACCTTAACCAAGAATTCGGGAAATTAATGGCACTTTTCATAATCTTCTCTGCAAGGCAGCTAACCGGTCCAGATTTTCTACCTTCCATTGGCACTACAGGCTGGACCTACTGTTGGCTGCAGATCAGGCTTTGGTAGGAAGGTACTGCAGGCAGTGGTCCCACCCTAGGGTAATTTTCTCAGATATCCTCTCCAGATATCTCATCCTTCTCCAGGTGCTGTCCTGAAAGGCGATTTGTGTATAGACAGCAGCTGCTACCCCGCCTGTTTTCCTTTAAAATATAACTTTTATTTTCTGTTATGGTTTGTTTTTGTTCTGTACTCTGTTTGCTAGCATGTCGGAGGCTACTCTATAACTGAAGGCATGGTGGAATAGGAGGGATTTTTTAGGGCTGCGGCAGGGGCGGACTGACAACTCTTGGGGGCCCCCGGGCAATAGATTATGGGGCCACACAGTACTGTGTATATACACACCCACACGTACAGTATACACATACACACACAGTATACCTACACAGAATACACACACACACACACACACACTCTACATACACACACTGAGAAGGTACTGGAGAGGCAGGGAATCTATAATCTTGGAATTTTTAGACCAAAAGGATGTCGGTAAGGGACATTTTAGGGACAGATGTAAAAAAACACAGATTTTTACACACTGTCCCTGTTTTTTTTCTGAGGCTGGCAACCCTTATGGGGCCCCCGGGCAGTGCCCGAGTGCCCAATCTGCCCCATGGGCTGCGGTGTTTCCTGGGATAATAGGTGGAGCTGCACTTTCTCTAGGTGCTATCCTTAAAGGCTCTTGTAAATACCGTCACCAGTAAGTCTAACTAGAGTCTTGAATATGATGTTACTTTGGGTAAATGGATATCAAACATGGCATGCTTTTAAAATTGCGAATTCCCGTGGCATGGTGCCAAACTACAGTACATCTATTAGAAACGCTTTAAAAGTTTTTACACATTGCCAGTTTAGAGTTCCACAGGAGATCTGGGCAATGTTATGTATAATTTTCCATATAGTATAATACCTGGTTGATCCTGTCTGTTCCTGTCAGTAAACAGACTTTCCATCATTCTATCCCCCTCCCTTCCTGTCATTTCTGTGGCCTGTGTGAAACTTATCCTCTGCCCACCCTTTCTCTCCCCTCCTGAAAAATAACCAGCAGAGGAATGTGAGCCCCTTCCACATGAGTGTCTCTGCTTGGGAGTAAGACCAGAGAAACCATGTGACTGCACAGAAGCACTGCTGGGAAAAAGTATTTAGACATTATATTGCTAAAAAAAACACACACTGCCATTACTATTGCCCCCATAACAGATCCTATCATGGGAGTTTATTGTGGAGACTTTACAACCACTTTCAGGCTGCATTCACACTACAGCATTTTGAATCACGGGCAGATTTGCAGTGGATCTGCCTGCAATATGACAACGTCGAGGTGTGAATGACAAAACGCAGAACTCTCATTCGAGATGCCATTCATTTGAATGATACCTCAAATCAGGGTGTGAGTCTTTCTCCCTGGTGTGGAGTGTCGTGCTCGCCCCCTCCCTTGGACAACAGGAGAGTTAGGACGCTCTCTACATTGCAGATAGAGAAAGGAGCTGTGTGTTAGTGGGCGTCCTGACTCTCCTGTAGTCCAAGGGAGGGGGCATGCAAGACACTCCACACCAGGGAGAAAGCCTCACATTACTGCGTGGAGCTATAGACAGAATAACAGGAAGTGAGGATTTCTCAGAAGAAATGAGGACATTTAAAAGCAAAATCGAAGAAAGAGGTAAGTGAAGGAGGACTGCACCAAGGTAAAGGAAGCTATTTAGGAAAACATTTTTTACCTGTACAACCCCTTTAATTCTGCATAAAACATTTTAATTGAGATTACTTAGATGAGAGAGATAATTTGAGGGCATGTTTAGGGTGATGCAGGGTAGGGATTGGGTAGGGAAACTGGTGGCGAGTAACCCTAAGGCCTGGCTAGTAGCTCAGGACTTGAAATTTTAAACACTGGAATATTCGCTATTCTCACAAAGAATCTCCTCTCTGCCACTCAGGAAGCCGGTCTGATCCCCTTTTTCATGATTGGCCAACAGGAGAAGCATTCTGATTGGCCACCGAGCAGGAGGGAGGAGATGCAAGCTGCCGAGCAGGGGAAGGAGAAGCTGCTTGTGATGCCTGTAGAGGAGAGCAGAAAAAACAGCCTGTGATTGCCCGCCATGGATGGGGTAAGTGCACCGACTGACCAACTCAACCTGGGGGGGGCGTTTGCACTGTTTGCTGCCCCCCCCCAAAATAAATTACCACTGGCCGTCACTGAAACTCTCTGCTGTTTATTATTACAGCAAACACCCTTTTGTATTTAAAGACCGTGTTAGCTTGGGCTAGGCCTGGATTGCATGTGAATCGCACAATAATGCAGCGTGTTCATGTGCGTTTCATGGTATGAACTGGCCCGCAGCAAATATATAATGGAAGTTTATAGCCAAAAATACAGATTTTAATGTCTGCAAAAAATGAAAAGCTTGCTGTAGAGGGGAACTGGTTAATAAGCCAGTCTTGGTTCTCTTTTGTACAAGTAAGACTCAGGGTAGCTGTGTTGACTAACTACCGTGGTAACAAGAGTCATTGAGATTCTGTTGCCAGCCAACAAGCAGGAAAAAGGAAACACTTTCTGCCTGGACATAAGACTCTCTCTGTAGACACAAAGCCCAGGATGCTGACGGGTGTCCACAGGCTATGTGCACACAATAGTCACGTGACCAGCAACCGTGTAAACCTGTCTGATAGGTGAGCTTGTGGAATGATCTCCTACTATTATTATAGAGCTGGGTGTAAAAGTGAGAAACATGTCTGCGTTACCTCTCATCTCTAGGAAAACAGAAGCTTTAGGAACGCGCTAGCAACTTCTCTGATCATGGACGTCATGAATGAATAGTCTGATTTTGGCAGGTAGGCAGCATTCTAAATCTTTCTTTGGAACTCTCTACTGCACTGATTTCCGCTTATACTACTGTCTGTGGGGAAAACCTTTGCAAACAAAATAAGTATGATGTTTTCTGTAGACTTTTTAATTAAATGTAGTAGTATTTTATTGAATTAAAGATTTTTTTTTTTTTGTTGTTGTTGATTCATTATTTTAAACTTTAAAATTGCTGGTTTTCTTTAACTGCATGTTGCCACTAAATATTATCAAAATATAATGTCATTTTTCTTTTACTCCCTAGCAGGAGGATAAATAATGGAGTTTGCAGCGTTTACCGCTGCTTTGTACTTGGTTATTGCAAAAAAAAATCTATAAAAATGAAGATTAAGATATTTTTAACTATTTTTTAGAATCGAAAGAATCGTACCAAAAACAATACTATACAGCCATACATTGTGCATAGCTCCCAACTGTCCCTGATTTCAAGGGACTGTCCCTGATTTGGAGCAATGTCCCTTTGCCCCTCATTTTTACCTCATCTTTATAGATGTATATACACTTTTTATCTATCAAAAAGTGTTTCCCAGTGCTAAACCTTTCATCTCATTTCTAAATTGCTGGTCAAAGATTAGAGCACTTTTTGCGATTCGGCACTGCGTCACTTTAACTGACAATTGCGCGGTCGTGCGACATGGCTCCCAAACAATATTGACATCTTTTTTTCTCTTCCCACAAATAGAGCTTTCTTTTGGTATTATTTGATCACCTCTGCGGTTTTTAGTTTTTGCGCTATAAACCAAAATATAGCGACAATTTTGAAAAGAAATAATATTTTTTACTTTTTACCATAATAAATATCCCCCAAAAATAAATATATATATATATATATATATATATATATATATATATATATATATATATATATATATATATAAAACAATTTCCTCAGTTTAGGCCGATACGTATTCTTCTACATATTTTTTTGTAAAAACAAATCACAATAAGCGTTTATTTGTTTGTGCAAAAGTTATAGCGTTTACAAAATAGGGGGTAGTTTTATGGCATTTTTATTAATATTTTTTTTTTTTACTAGTAATGGCGGCGATCATTTTTTTCGGTACTGCGACATTATGGCGGACACTTCGGACACTTTTGACACATTTTTGGGACCATTGGCATTTTTATAGCGATCAGTGCTATACAAATGCATTGATTACTATAAAAATGCCACTGGCAGGGAAAGGGTTAAGTATGTTCCCTGGCTGTGTTCTAAATGTAGGGGTGGGTGGACTCACTAGGGGAAATGACTGATCGCTGTTCATACATTGTATGAACAGACGATCAGGCATTTTTCCCCTGACAGGACCGGGAGCTGTGTGTTTACACACACAGCTCCCGATCTCCACTCTGTAACGAGCGATCGCGGGTGCCCGGCGGTGATCGCGACCGCCGGGCACGCGTGCGGGTGTCAGGCGCAAGCGAGTTGGCCGCTTCGCGCGGTGACGTTATACTACGTGCTCTCGCGCAGGGGAGCCGACCTGCCGCCGTAGAACTGCGGCGGCTGGTCGGCATGTAGTTAAAGGATCACTAAAGGAATTTTTTTTTTTTTTTAGCTAAATAGCTTCCTTTACCTTACTGCAGTACTGGTTTCATGTCCTCATTGTTCGTTTTTGCTTTGAAGTAGCTGTAATTCTGCTGTGATCTCCACACTTCCTGCTTGTCTGGCTCCTTATGAAAAATCTCATGGCAGCTTTTCACTGTGGTCCAAGCTGTGTGTCTAAAACTCCTCAGAACCAATCCGATTCATTTTAAAACAAAACACTGCCCTGGATTTGTTTGTTTTTGTTCTGTGGGTCTCTTAACTTTACAGAAACATGAAACCAGTTTAAAACGAAAGTGAAACTAGAGGCACATTATATGATTGAATTTAATCTATTTTTAATCATTTTTAAAAGGAATCGGTTAACTTTTATGTCTCTATACCCTGTAAATAGTAATTTCAGCAAAAAAAAATATTCCTTTAGTGACCCTTTAAGGGTGTGTGGCCAGGGGTGTGTCCTATGCCTGCATACTTTTGCGCATACTCATTCCCATTTCAGAAAGTTGGGAGGTATGACATTGTGACTAAAGCCTTATACACATGATTGGATTTCCATTGGACAAATCCGTGTTTTTTTGTGCGAAGGGCGTTGTCCGTGAACTTGTTCTGCATACAGGCGGTAGAACATTTTCAGCCAACATACACCAAACTACGTGTTTTTTCAGCTATTTAGCACCACCCTTTGGGCAACTTCTGCTAATGTCTGATGGTTAGCATTGGTTTGGAGCATGCGTGTTTGTACTTTGGATTTTAGTCCGACGGATTTGTGTACACACGATCGGATAATCCAACAGAACACATTTGTTGTCGGACAATTTCAGAGCATGATCATCCAACATTTGTTGTCCGAAATTCCAACAACAATTGCCCGATGGAGCATACAGACGGTTGGATTATCCGAGAAAACACATCCATCGGAATATCCGATCGTGTGTACGGGCCTTTAGAGTGTATGTCAGAACCGAAAACCTATATATTCAGTACATCTCTGCAATACATGCACATTTCCCCTAGCATTTTTGGTTGTGGCCATCTTGAGTAAGGGCAAATGATTCATGTATCATCTACTTCCTGGAATCCTTCTCCCCTTAGCTCAAGCATGCAAGCAGGAGAGTGTGCTGAGCTGAGAAAGCCCCCCCCCCCCCCCTCAATTTCTGTAGATTCCTAGGATGTATGACATAATTTGCCTAGGCAAAAAAAAAGTATAAAACAACCATATAGGATATTAGGAAATAATGTGTAGCACTGCAAAAGTAAATGAACAGCAATGAAATGTTAATACTGTCTTAAAAAGCAAAAAAGTGGAACTTCCGCTTTAAGCACTCCTCGCCCCCTTACATGCCAAATTTTGGCATGTCATTTTTTTTGGAGGGGGGGGGGAGCGGGTACCCAGATGCCTAGGTGACAACTCCTCTCCCCCTCCCTCCCTGCAATCTTCTGGGACATGTCACAGGTCCAGGCCCGGACTGGCCATCGGGCAAACCTGGCCCCCAGGCTGCAAGTCCTAGTAGCGGGGCACAAGGCTCTTTGAGCCCGCGCCACTCATCAAGCCTCTCCGCGGCCGCCCGGGGGACGTAAACACAGAGGGGGGGGGGCTAGATGAGAAGCCTTCGGCCTCTCAACGGCCGGGGGCGCGATTGCGAGGGGGGAAGAGCCAGAGCAGACACCTGCTACTGACAACTTGAAGCCGGCCCGGATTGCAGAAAACGTGAGTGCATATAAAACAATAATTTTCTCCATCTCCCTTCTGCAATATTGGAATGCCTGAGGCTGCGGGAGGTAGAGGAAAAGCAGGCATTCCAATACTGCAGAAGGGATATGGAGAAAATGATTGTTTTATATGCAGCCGTCCCCACTGCTCCTCCTACACCACCCATATTCTTTGCCTCCTCGTGATCTCCACCTACCCCCAGTGCTCTCTGCCACACCCCCCCCCCCAGTGCTCTCTGCCGCTCCTCCCAGTGCTCTCAACCTCACCCCAGGGCTCTCTGCCACCCTCCCAGTGCTCTCTGCCACCCTACAGTGCTCTCAACCTCCCCCCAGTGTTCTCTGTCCCCCCCCAGTGCTCTATGCCACCCCCTGTCCTCTCAACCTCCCCCCATGGCTCTCTGCCTCCTCCCTCTATGCTCTCTGCTACCCCTCCAGTGCTCTCTGCCACCCCCAGTGCTCTCAACCTCCCCACCAGTGCTCTGCCACCCTACAGTGCTCTCTGCCACCCCTCAGTGCTCTCTGCCACCCCCCCCAGATCTCTCCACCTCCCTCCATGCTCTCTGCTACCCCCCCCCCCCATTGTTTTCCTCCACCCCCAGTGCTCTCAACCTCCCCCCAGTGCTCTCAACCTCCCCCCAGTGCTCTCAACCTCCCCCCAGGGCTCTTGCCCACCCCCCAGTGCTCTCTGCCACCCCCCAGGGCTCTCCGCCACCCCACCAGTGCTCTCAACCTCCCCACCAGTGCTCTCTGCCACCCCCAGTGCTCTCATCCTCCCCACCAGTGCTCTCTGCCACCCCCAGTGCTCTCAACCTCCCCCACAGGGCTCTCAAACTCCCCCACAGGGCTTTCTGCCACCCCCCAGTGCTCTTCTGCCACAATCCCCCTCCCCCTGCCACCCCCCTCGCCCATGCTCTCTACCACCCCCGTAGTGCTCTCTGCCACCCCCCCCAGTGTTCTCTTCACCTCCCCCATGCTCTCTTCCACCCCCCCCCCCAGTGCTCTCTGCCACACCCAGTGCTCTCTGCCATGCCCCAGTGCTCTTTGCAACCCTCAGTGCTCTCTGCCACACACCCCCCAGTGCTCTCTGCCACTCCTCCCAGTGCTCTCAACCTCACCCCAGGGCTCTCTGCCACCCTCCCAGTGCTCTCTGCCACCCTACAGTGCTCTCAACCTCCCCCCAGTGTTCTCTGTCCCCCCCAGTGCTCTATGCCACCCCCTGTCATCTCAACCTCCCCCCATGGCTCTCTGCCTCCTCCCTCTATGCTCTCTGCTACCCCTCCAGTGCTCTCTGCCACCCCCAGTGCTCTCAACCTCCCCACCAGTGCTCTGCCACCCTACAGTGCTCTCAACCTCCCCCCAGTGCTCTCTGCCACCCCTCAGTGCTCTCTGCCACCCCCCAGTGCTCTCCACCTCCCTCCATGCTCTCTGCTACCCCCCCAGTGATCTCTGCCACCCCCAGTGCTCTCAACCTCCCCCCAGTGCTCTCAACCTCCCCCCAGGGCTCTTCGCCACCCCCCAGTGCTCTCTGCCACCCCCCAGGGCTCTCCGCCACCCCACCAGTGCTCTCAACCTCCCCGCCAGTGCTCTCTGCCACCCCCAGTGCTCTCATCCTCCCCACCAGTGCTCTCTGCCACCCCCAGTGCTCTCAACCTCCCCCACAGGGCTCTCAACCTCCCCCACAGGGCTTTCTGCCACCCCCCAGTGCTCTTCTGCCACAATCCCCCTCCCCCTGCCACACCCCCCCTCGCCCATGCTCTTTACCACCCCCATAGTGCTCTCTGCCACCCCCTCCAGTGTTCTCTTCACCTCCCCCATGCTTTCTTCCACCCCCCCAGTGCTCTCTGCCACACCCAGTGCTCTCTGCCATGCCCCAGTGCTCTCTGCAACCCTCAGTGCTCTCTGCCACTCCCCAGTGCTCTAAACCTCCCCCCAGTGCTCTCCACCACCACCCAGTGCTCTCTGCCACCCCCTAGTGCTCTCTGCCACCCCCCCTCGCCCATGCTCTCTGCCACCCCCGTAGTGCTCTCTGCCACGCCCCAGTGCTCTCTGCCACGCCCCAGTCCGGGCCTGCACAGGTCCCAGAAGTTTTCCCAGCCACTGAGAAGGCGCAGAAAAACTTGTGCATTCACAGTGCACACCTGGCTGTGAAGCCACAAGCTGTCACAGCCGGGTGCCCACATTTGCGAAGCTGGCGCCTCAGATACACTTTTTGTAGCTGCTAACTTTTAATAAATGTAAAAACGACTGGAACTTCCTTTTTAAAATAAAGTCCCCAAAAAATAGATATAAGTCCAATCTTGAATTAAAATCAACACTAAAAAATTTATTATAATGAAAAATATAAATTCAAATACACAGTTCCATAATAGGATCAGCAATATAAACTTCTTGGTGAAAGCACAACGGTCAGTGCAAAAATGTGCCCAAACAAATTAGTGGTATCTTGAAGAGGTGATCCAGTACAGTGCTCCAAAATCATCCACCACAACCCCGCAAAATTAACACTCACTGGAAAAAATGGCTGACTTTACAGCGGCAAACACGCAGTGTAGATCCACCATCTGTTGTGGGGAAGGCTGTTGAGCAACTCGCATTAGCCAGATGTAGCTGAGGTAAATAAAGCTCACCGGGAGCCATATTAAGTCTCGATAGTGTAGTATTTATTGGATAAAATCCCAAATAAAATAAATCGTAAAAACATATGACAATGGGTGCCACTGCCGACCCTGTATTAGACATTGGCCTGACGTCGGCACTAGTGTCTCCTCACTGACGCGTTTCGTCCAATAGGACATTATCAAGGGGTCAAATAGGATATATTTGACTATCTGTTGTTTATTAGCACCATCAGTATGAGTATTATAAATAATCATTGTTGATTGGGAGAGTGAAGTTCTACTTTAAATTCAGCTTTTTTTTTATTGATTAAAATGGGACCTTGGGTGGTGTATACCATAATGTGCTAATACACATTATGGCAGATTTACCTAAGAAATAAAGCCTTCCAGCTGGTCCTGGGCGCTTCCCCCTTCACCTGATCTTTTTGTGCTTGAATGGCCACGATGACAAAACTCCCACGTGCATGCATGTCACTTCACAAAAGCACAGAGTGAGTGCCATAAACATGGTCTGAGCCATGTGCACCTCAGATTACATTGAGGCCTCATACACACGACCGAACATGTCTGCTGAAACTGGTCCGCGGACCAGTTTCAGCAGACATGTTCGGTCGTGTGTACGGCCGACCGGACAATTTTCCGGCGGATCGGACAGGTTTCCAGCGGACAAATGTTTCTTAGCATGCTAAGAAACATGTCCGCTGGAAGCCTGTCCGTCGGACATGTTCGGTCGTCTGTACGACTTACCGGACATGTCCGCTCGGCCGAAAGCCCTTGCATGCGTCAAAGTGATTCGACGCATTGACCTTCCAGGGTCGCGCACGTCGCCGCATCATCGTCGCCGCGACGGCGCGGCCACGTCACCGCGTATCCTGTCCACGCGGATTTCGGTTTCTCTGAGCGGATTTGTCCGATAAAAACGGTCCGCGGACCGTTTTCATTGGACATGTCCCCTCGTGTGTACGAGGCCTGACACCGATGGGCAAGGAAAGACATTCAGTCGCTTCCTGGTTTCTGGTCTAGGCTAACATGATGTCATATATCTCAGAAGTCTTTTGATGGACATTTTTTCTTTCACCTGGAGGAGGGGCTTTATCTAAGCACACCTTCCTGTCTGCATGCCTGATCTAAGGGCAGATGTATTCCAGGAAGTAAATGCTATGTGAAACATCTGACCTTACTCAAGATGGCTTCAGCAAGAAATGCTGGGGGGGGGTTGGGGGTGGATTCAAAGAGATTTCTCAGCAAGAAAAAACATTGAAGACATGGATGGATGAGTTTGCTTCGTATATTAAAAATGTATTAAATCGAGTTTTGTTTTGTGGTGCCTAAATGCAGTTAAAGAGGAGCTCTAGCCCACACCAAAAAATGTAAAGTCAGCAGCTACAAATTCTGTAGTTGCTGACTTTTACTATTAGGGCACTCATCTGTCCAGGGATCCTGCAGTGTCCTCACCCAAGCCAATTTATGAATCGGCTCTCTGGTGCTGGTGCCGCCATCTTGGGTAAAGGAAACCGGCAGTGAAGCCTTGTTTCCTACTGTGCATGTACAATTTACACTGCGCTTTCTCAATGGGCAGGCTGCAGCAAGGACCGAACTGCCAGCTTAGTTCATGAGCAGACAGTGGAGCTCCACTTAAGTTCTGCTTCTTGCCCTTGACCATAAGTACTTTTGTAGAGGTCTTTTTATGAATGATATGCTTTCAAATGTAAAACACAGCATGGGCTGCCTTGACTTGCTTTCCCTGCAACTTCATACCTCCCAACTACTGTATATGAGATGGAAAGGAGGGATACGTTATTAGAGAAAGCATATATGCAAATGACAAGTATGGCAATATGGTGTAACCAAATCCCCATATTTGCTTATTTGGTTATTATGTTCAGGTGCTTTAAAATAGCCTTGTAGGATTTTAATGACATTTTTGTATGTGTGTTCTATAATCTTTTGTTCTGTTTGTGTGGTCTTATAGCAGCACCATCTTTATTGTGATGCATAGCTGGGCCCCTTTCAAACTGGGGCTCGATTTGCGGTGGCGGTGTGATGGAGTTGATGATTATTTTGTGTTTATGTTCTCTCTCTTCTAACCACTCAAATATTGTTCTCCTTTATTATTTTTCTATTATTAATTTCTTTCTTGTTGCGATGTGTATGTGTGTGTGTATGTATATATGTATATATGTGTGTGTGTGTATGTGTATATATATATATATATATATATATATATACACAAAGTGTGTGTGTGTGTGTGTATTTCAGTATTACATTAATATTATTTTCCTTGAATGAAAGCCATGATAGAGTTAATCTCATCCCAGAGTGAAGACGAGAAACGGATGGCTTTTTAACTACTACTCCTAACCAACCCCCTCCTTTCTGCCCCTCCCATCGACCAAAGAGAAAATGGCCCCCATGAGCTGTGGAATGCTTGCATCGTGGCCAGGAAGAGATGTAGCAAGAGAACACCATATGTGGATGAGCCAATCAGATGCACCCATATGTGATGATGTTTGCTTATGTCACTTTGACTATAAAAGCTGTAACTTGAATAAAGTCTTTTCTTTTCTGTTGGAGATGATGAGGGAGACTGAAGTGTGAGATTTCTTCTGCATGCATGTGCTCACATCATCATGAATTTGGCTCAGTGGCAGAATAGAACATGTATCCTGGAATTGAGCCAGGGAAAATCTATTACAGCGGTATAGCGCCGCTATTTTTAGCGGCGCTATACTGTCAAAATTGCAGCGGAATTGCGGTGGTATTCGGCCACCAACGGTGCGGTATTAACCCCTGCTAACGACTGAAAAAGGGTTAATACCACCGGCAATGCGCCTCTGCAGAGGCGCATTGCCGGCGGTATTACCGTGGTGCCCATTGCTTTCAATTGGAAGGAGCGGTAAACACTCCGCTCCTCTCACCGCTCCGAAGATGCTGCTGGCAGGACTTTTGAAACGGTCCCGCCCCCAATTCTTTGTTTGTCTGACAACCCCTTGGCACACGGACCATGAGGAATAATTCATAAAAAAATGATGATTCAACCCAATTTTTTTTATCACTACTTTTCCTTCATGTTGGATTAAATAATTTTGACTCGAAATTACAGATAATATATTTTAAAGGTTGGATTTCGTGCAGTAAAACACTTTTGATAGATCAGACCAAAAAAGAGGGACAACTGAGGAGGAGAGAGGGACAAAGGAATTTGATTCCAAAAGATGGGCATTCCCTCAAAATGAGGGGCAGTTGTAAGCTATTTTATGTAACTTGGAGAGACCTCAGGACCACCTTTTACATAAACCCCAATTTAATCTTCATAGGTAACAAATTACTGTATATATTTTTTTTTCAGCAGTGAAGCTGGTTTCTTACTGGTGCTTAGTAAAGCAGAGTGAAGCAAGATGACAAGTCTGTCTGTGTTTATTGATGTTCCAAAAGCATCTAAGTTAAGAGATGAGCAACAGGAAGAAGATTTTCTCAAGGACCGAGACCGGAGGAAGATATTTCTGGGGCAAAAAGGTTTATTTTTATTTAATTATTAAAAGTACCTACAGTATATAGTACTGTCAATTTATGCACCGTTTTACATATTATATATTGTACATTAACATTAGTCACTGCCCTCAAGGAGCTTACAATTTAATCTCACATACATACATACATACACAGTTTAGACAGGAGCCAATTAACATGTCTTTGGAGAGCGGGAGGAAACCGGAGTAACCGGAGGAAACCCACGCAGGCACTGGGAGAACATGCAAACTCCAGGCAGGTAGTGCCATGGTTGAGAGGACCCTAGTGCTGCCAAAGGTTAGGACTAATGTTTGGATCAGTTGTGTAAAGGGAAGGTTAACCTGTTAACATTTTTAACTTTTGGTTATTTATTTTAAACTGTTAAAAAATCCTCTTAGCCCCCTCAATACACCAAAATTTGTCATATCCAATTGCTACGAGCTCCTGCACTCTTTGCAGTCTAGCTGGTACAAATCTAGTGCCTGGCGGCCCATGTCTGCACGCTAATATCCCATAATTTAACACATTGAGCTGGTTGCTAAGGAGTGGGCCGGGAAGTCAGCCATCGCCTCCTTAACAGATGACTGATGTAAAGAAAACATGACGGCAAATAAAAATTATGAAGAAAAAACCCAGACCCTTATCCGAGAATGCAGCCCGGCAGGTCAGGAAAGGTAGTGGGTTAATGAGCACCCCTACAACTTCTGAACCGTACCAGGCCACATGCCCTCAACATAAGGGGTCGCTGTGGGGCGGGGGGGCTCTGCCTCCCCACTCCAAAGCACCTTGTCCCCAGTTTGATGGGCCTCTTCCCCACAACCCTGGGCTGTGGTTGTAGTGGTCTGCAGACAAAGGCGTTAACAGAATATGGAAACCCCCTTTAACAAGGGGGCCTCCAGATCCCGCCAACCCTATGTGAATGAGTATGGGGTACACACACACACAGCTTTTGACAATTACTTTATTTAACAAAACAAATGTCCCCCAAAGTAAATCCAACCGTCGGACTTGAAGAAAAAGAGAAAAAAAACTCTGACCCCGCCCCATGTGACACCACTGCCCCACCATGCTCCTGCCTGGTAAAGTCACCAGGTGGCCCTGCCCTTTAGCATTTTAAGAAATGTATCATGGCAGGGCAGACAGAATGTGGGTGTTTTCATTGCAAAAAGAAGCAGCGGGCATCGTGATTTATAATTGAGGGGGGACATTGTTTTTTTCATTTTTTAATGAAGGGCTTATCAAAAATGCGTGTACTGTCTTTCTTCACGTTTACATTTATTTTGTGAATGGGCAGGGGTACTATGTACCCCTTACTCATTCATATAGGGAGAGGCTGGGATCTGGGGGCCCCCATGTTAAAGGGGGCTTCCAGATTGCAATAAGCCGCCCGCCCGCAGACCCCCACAACCACAGCCCAGGGTTGTGGGGCGGAGACCCTTGTCCCCATCAACATGGGGGCAAGGTGCCTTGGGCCAGGGTATGTGGCCTGGTAAGGTTCAGGAGGAGGGGGTAAATACTGTATAATCGTTTTTTGTTCTTATTTGTGCATTTACTTTTTTTTTAACCGAATGCGATAATTTACGCAAATGAGTCACGGGACTGTTTTATCGCAAGCAGTAAACATTAGTGAATTGGGCCCAAATTCATATTTTATTCTGGAGCAATCAAAAGGAGTGACATCCCGACTTTTCAGATCAGCTGCACTGCATATGCAACCATTGGTATTACCAATCTATGGTTATAGAGTTTCAGTTGCATTAAACTGGTTTCACAATCTTTTTCCATAATTAGTTTTTTTAATGTTTGCAATAACTTTACCTGTGCTAGATTCTTATGCACAGAATGAGCTGTGTTTGTTAAGTGCTCCCTTTTTGTTCCATAGTGTTTTTGTCTGATGATGGTCTGCCGTGGGTTCCTTTGCCAGTGAAGAAGGTATATTTGCAGATACTCAATGATCCAACACGAAATTATGAAGATTTGCCAGTAGGTGGAAATCAAGAATTTCTCAGAGGAGTGATGGAACTGGCTTTGGGAAAGAACAACAAGGCTATCCTGGAAAATAGGGTAAGTGGTAGCTTTTCAACAGAAAACAAAATATCAGATTTTTTTTTTTTCCAGGAACATTTTAGTGTTGAAGCTGTGTACCAAAGATGGTTACTGAGCTAGAACTTGCTGTATTATCTAATGATTATTTTTCACCAACTATTTTACTCTGTACTTGGGATTTTATTAAATTCCAGATTAAGCGTAAAGGATATAATATTCAGTACATTACTGGTTGTATGTCAGCCCCTTTAGAGTCGCTAAAATGTACCGTAATCTTTATTTAATTTACAATACAATCCTTATAAAATTATTTGATTCTACTTTTCTTTACATATATTTTCCCCCATGATTAAAATTTGAAGGGACATCTCAGATCTTCCATAGTAGAGTTATTTTCTTTGTTCCATCTCTTGTTTTTTCATATCTCTTATACAGTGCCGATCCTGACCTCCCTGGGGCCCTAAGCAAAATGACATTGTACATTAAATTGAGAAGCAGGGGGTGCTGACTTCTTACCTCTTCTCTTATGCAGCCAGAGATTTGAGAAGCGGGGTGAGGGGGCAAAATGACTTCTCACCAGGCGGGGCCTCTAGTAATTTGGGGGGCCCTTCGCAGCTTTGCAAGGCCCTAAGCGGCTAGCATAGTGAGCCTATAGGGCGGATCGGCCCTGCTCTTATACATCATCCTCCTCATTTTTCTGATCTTTACACATTATTTCTATTTTCTATCTTACTCCATCTCTCTTTTGATCTTCATTTCTTTTTTTCTGGCCTCTACTAGATTTATGTTTTGCCATTATTTCATGCCTTCTTTAGGTATATTAAACTGTGTTATATGTGGCAAAGTGACAGTTCTCAGTGCAATCTTAATCATAATGTGAACAAAAGGTGTACAAAATTATTGCAATATCCAAAAAGCAAATGAGGCCATTTCCTGTGAAGAAAATCCAGAATCTTTGGACTTTCCTTCAGTCCTACTCCTGAAATCATTACTGTTTGGCCTTGTCTGCTACATTACTGTCTTTCCAGAAAGAAGTTCTGGACATGTGCTTACAGATCACCCATTCATTCATATTGCTGGTCTGTAGTTTTGGTGGCCCACAGCCATCCAGAGGAGCATATGGCTCAAGGCTTTGAAATAAATGGGGCTATGGTTATGTACTTTGGTAGGTGGCTGCCACACAGCGGGAACAATTTGAAAAACAACTTCAATTTAAATAAAGTTGGCCTTTTCTTATACTATGCTGTAAGAATGTGCTTGTCATTAAATTAAATCTTATAAAAAAATATTTAGCTATCTTGCATGAATGGTTTTCTTAGATTAACCCAAATCTTTTTTTCATTTTTAAGTTTGCACTCAAAATTTAGAAACTCCTGTGTGTAAAACCTTTTTTTACTATATGTCAAACCCCATTTCATGATGAAATTGAATATTGAAACCAAATTAATTTAAGTGAAAGCTGCCATAAGTAAAAGAAACCCTTCACCAATAATAAGTATAATGCTGCGTACACACGATTGGAAATTCCGACAAGAAAAGTCCAATGTGAGCTTTTGGCCGACCTTGTGTATGCTCCATCAGACTTTTGCTGTCGGAATTTCCGCCAAGAAAGTATTGAGAGCCGGTTCTCTCTTTTTCCGTCGGAAAAAGTTTCTATCAGAAAATCCGCTCGTCTGTATGCAATTCTAACCCGCAAAAAAACATGCATGCTCAGAATTACGCAGAAGAGCTGAACTGCCTATTGAACTTCATTGATCTCGGCTCATCGTACATCTTGTACGTTACCGCGTTCTTTACAGTCGGAATTTCCGACAAGATTTGTGTGACCTTGTGTATGCAACACAAGTTTGAGCCAACATTCCATCAGAAAAAATCCACGGTTTTCTTGTCAGGATTTCCGATCTTATGTACACGGCATAAGGCTAATCCTTTATTTAATACTGCGCTAATCTACAAGATGAAAAATATAATATAAATATATGTACAGTATGTATATACAAAAAAAAAAACCCGAAAGAACAATACATTAAAGGGGTTGTAAAGGAAAATGTTTTTTTTCCCTAAATAGCTTCCTTTACCTTAGTGCAGTCCTCCTTCACTTACCTCATTCTTCAATTTTGCTTTTAAATGTCCTTATTTCTTCTGAGAAATGCTCACTTCCTGTTCTTCTGTCTGTAACTCACCACCGTAATGCAAGGCTTTCTTCCTGGTGTGGAGAAAGCCTCTTGAGGGGGGAGGGGGCGAGCAGACAAGTCAGGACACTCTCTACTTTGCAGATAGAGAAAGGAGCTGTGTTAGTGGGCATCCTGACCCTCCTGCTCGCCCCCTCCCCCCTCAAGAGGCTTTCTCCACACCAGGAAGAAAGCCTTGCATTATGGTGGTGAGTTACAGACAGAAGAACAGGAAGTGAGCATTTCTCAGAAGAAATAAGGACATTTAAAAGCAAAATTAAAGGCTGAGGTAAGTGAAGGAGGACTGCACTAAGGTAAAGAAAGCTATTTAGGGGGAAAAAATGTCCTTTACAACCCCTTTAACCTATAAATATGTTAGGCCACCATGTGTGTTAAAATATAGAAATGTACCAAGTAAAAACTTCTAAATAAACATTCACACAATGTCCATTGTTGAACCCCAGTCCACATAATCTTTAGTCCTTGGTTTACACACATTTAATCATACTTCTTATATCCATTTATCCTCCACCACGACTTGAGGTTGTAGAGTGCAGCCTCCCACCACCTTATGGACATACACTCACCAGTTACAGTTTCCCAACCAACCAGTTTTGGCTAAAACGGCATAAGATCCCATACAGATGAATGGATGGAAAAAAAAGTCTCCCAGCATATCCTACTTCAGCTTTCACCTCATTTCTTTCTCAGCTCCAACCGATGAAGCTAATACTCCAAGCTTTAGAATTAATCCTTCTGGAGTTATTTTTTTTCCACTTAGGACTCTGTTGACAGTACAATGCTGCCACAATCTCAGGAAACAGGACCCAGAAACAGAGCACTATGGGTCACTATGGCTCTATACTATGTGGCACTATGGCTCTATACAGCATGACACCGTCAACTTCCGAAGCTCTTTCTCCCACCCACCTGGACACTGTGTGGATGTTTATAAAGAAATTGTTACTTGGTAAATTTCTATGTTTTTACACATAGGTGGTCTAACATATTTATAGATTAGGAGAAGGGGGTATAGGTATTGTTCTGTTTTTATTTTAGTTTGTATATACATTATATTTTTTTAAATATATTTTTCATCTTGTAGATTAGCATCATATTGAATAAGGATTAGCTTTTCACTTATTGACATTTTTACTATACAGTAGTTGATCCAAAGCGTTCCCCAAGTTTCTAAAACTAATTGTATTCTCTATTCTGTTTTTAACCCCAGGCTGGTGGGATACAAACCCCAGGAAGCACAGGAGCTTTTAGGCTTGGCATAGAATTCCTCAGTCAGTGGTACAGCATGAACCCAAAGATGTCAGTCTGTATTCCTCATCCTGACTGTGGTATGTTTACATTTTTATAGAATGGCATTTTATCCTCATTTTAAAGGCATCAACCTGTGTCACAGAATGATATAAAATAAATATTGTTTGATTATTGATATGGATCTGAAGGGCTTGGTTAAAAATCTCACTTATGTTATGACTAATGTCATGTATGTGTGTGTGTAAGTGAGGACAGACATCATTAAGAATCTGGTATTAATTACAGTAAAACCTTGGTTTGCGAGCATAACTTGTTCCAGAAACATGCTTGTAATCCAAAGCACTTGTATATCAAAGCATTTTTTTACAGGGTATAAAAGAGAAGAGAGGCACCTCTAAGGGTAGCAATAATTTGTTGTTGTTGTACCTTCATTAACCACTTAACCCCCGGACCATTTTGCTGGCCAAAGACCAGAGCACTTTTTGCGATTCGGCACTGCGTTGCTATAACTGACAAGTGCGACGTGGCTCCCAAACAAAATTGGCGTCCTTTTTTTCCCACAAATAGAGCTTTTTTTTGGTGGTATTTGATCACCTCTGCGGTTTTTAGTTTTTGCGCTATAAACAAAAATAGAGCAACAATTTTGAAAAACTTTTTTTTTTTTACTATAATAAATTTCCCCCAAAAATATATAAAAACACGTTTTTTTTCCTCAGTTTAGGCCGATACGTATTCTTCTACATATTTTCCGTAAAAAAAAAATTGCAATAAGCGTTTATTGATTGGTTTGCACAAAAGTTATAGCGTTTACAAAATATGGTGTAGTTTTATGGCATTTTTATCAATATTTTTTTTTTTTTACTAGTAATGGCGGCGATCAGTAATGGCGGAGAGCAGTTCCGAATTTTTTTTTCGGTACTGCGACATTATGGCGGACACTTTTGACACATTTTTGGGACCATTGGCATTTTTAGCGATCAGTGCTATAAAAATGCATTGATTACTATAAAAATGCCACTGGCAGGGAAGGGGTTAACACTAGGGGGCGGGGGAAGGGGTTAAGTATGTTCCCTGGGTGTGTTCTAACTGTAGGGGGGTTGGACTCACTAGGGGAAATGACTGATCTTCTGTTCATACATTGTATGAACAGACGGTCAGGCATTTCTCCCCTGACAGGACCGGGAACTGTGTGTTTACACACATGGCTCCCAGGTCTCGCTCTGTAACGAGCGATTGCGGGTGCCCGGCGGTGATCGCGACCGCCGGGCATGTGCACGGAAGTCAGGAGCGAGCGGGGGGCGCGCCCCTAGTGGCCGCTTTGCCTGCCGACGTAGAGCTACGGGCTCTCGCGCAGGAGAGCCGACCTGCCGCCGTAGAACTGCGGTGGCTGGTCGGCAACCAGTTAAATGTAACCATATTGCTACACTTAGTCTCCTCTCTTTTTTTATACTCAGTTGTGACATGATGCTACTCTTATATTAAGACACCGGTTGCATATCAAGGCAAAATGTATTAAAACATTTAGCTTGTCTTGCAAAATGCTCTCGAATCAAGTTACTCTCAAACCAAGGTTTTACTGTATAAATCAGGTACAATCTGGCCTAGGGGCCTACAGTCACACAACTTTTGATGGCCAAAGCAACTCGCCTCTGCTAGTGTCACTTTTTTTAAAAGAGTACATTTTCTTTTACTCTAATCTGATCTTGTAAAGGGACTGTATGCTGCATGGCACATCAGCCATTTTGATGATTTACTTTTGATGATTAGGGCTTACAGCTTGTGAAAACCCAAAATTCTGTATTAGAAAATTTGAATATTGCATAACAATAAAAACAAGGATTAATAATACAGAAATGTTGGCTTACTGAAAAGTATAGTATTCACTCAATACTTGTCCAGGGCTCCTTTTGCAAGAATTACTGCATCGATGCGGCGTGGCATGTTGGCGATGAACCTGTGGCACTGCTGAGGTGTTATGGAAGCCCAGGTATCTTTGATAGTGGTCTTCAGCTCATCTGCGTTGTTGGGTTCCTCTTGACATGGACTTGATAAAACACAGTGGACCAACACCAGCAGAAGAATTGGCTTACAAAATCATCACTGACTGGAAACTTCACACTGGACTTCATGCAACTTGGAGTCTGTGCCTCTCCCGCCAGACTCTGGAATGTTGATTTCCAAATGAAATACAACATTTTGCATCGCAGTCTGTGAGGATTTGGGGAGCCAAGTCATCTGCTGTTGTTGGTCCACTGTGTTTTATGAAGTCCAAAGTTGGCACAGCAGATGAGGGCACAGCCCTCTGTAAAGCACTTCACGCTTCCCTCTGCTGACCAGCTTTATGGAGATGCTGATTTCATTTTCCAGTAGGACTTGGTACCTGCCCTCACTGTCATGAGTACCAGTACCTGGTTTATTGGTCATGGTGTCACGTGCTTCATTGGCCAGCAAACTTGCCTGATCTAAACCCCATTGAGAATCTGTGGGGTATTGTCAAGAGGAAGATGAGACACCAGACTCAACAATACAGATGAGTCGAAGGCCGTTATCAAAGCTACTTGGGCTTCCATAACACCTCAGCAGTGCCACAGTCTCATTGCCTCCATGCCACACTGCATTGATGCACCTTTTTAATTGCTCCCCGACTACAAACATCTCCTCATATCCTCATTTTCATAAAATAGAGGGAAGGTATTCTTGTTTACGGAGGAGAACTAGTGAGAGCTAATAATATTGTTCGTGATTTCAGTTCAATGCGCAGGAAGTTACAAACGCACAACATTTCAGGCAGGCTTATTAAAGCAGAGTTCTGGGGAAAAAAAATTAAAGGTCAGCAGCTACAAATACTGCAGATGCTGACTTTTAATATATGGACACTCACCTGTCTAGGACACCGGCGATGTCAGCACCCAATGCCGATCTGTCCCTCCGATCTCGGGTGAAGGCGACAGTTTTGTATGTGACCTCTGAGTCCTGCAGAAACCGATTTTTTTTTTTCGCTCTTGTCTTTGAGTTGCTGTAATTACTAATTGTTTCTCTGCAGGTTTCAGCTGAAATGGACTGACTTAGGAAGTAACCTAGGAAATCCTACTTTTATGAGAAAATCCTTACATTTCTAATTATAGTATCTATCACAAGATCACTTGACTTCAACAAATGCATATTTCTTCTTCAAGTGTTTCTTTCAGAAAGTAAAAAATAGGAATTTTATAAGTTGGCTTATGATCTGTGGTCCTTATATAGAATGCATGCACCTTGTGGGCAATATATTATTTATACTTTGTTCTTTGATGCTATCTACTTGTGTAATTGTTGGGCTCATTACTGTGGACAGTTAAAGAATATATTACCCCCAACATTTCATATGCCTGACATGTGCCTGTTGTACCATGTACTTGTGTTAAAAAGTATCCCGCTCTCTGTATTTCTTCCATTGTGTGAAATACCTGATGATCCTACCAGTCCAACTCTACTTCAACTCTACTGTATAAAACAAAGAATGTGCGAGACCAATGGTATATATATATACACAGAATCTCACAAAAGTGAGTACACCCTTCACATTTTTGAAAATATTTTATTATCTTTTCATGTGACAACACTAAAGAAATTACACTTTGCTACAATGTAAAGTAGTGAGTGTACAGCTTGTATAACAGTGTAGATTTGCCCCTCAAAATAACTCGACACACAGCCATTAATGTCTAAACCGCTGGCAACAAAAGTGAGTACATCCCTAAGTGAAAATGTCTAAATTGGGCCCAATTAGCCATTTTCCCTCCCTGCTGTCATGCCATTTATTAGTGTTACAATGTCTCTGGTGTGATGGAGAGAAGGTGTGTTTAAATTTGGTATTATCATTCTCACTGTCTCATACTGGTCAATGGAACTCTCGGAGGAACAAAAGAATTGTTGCTCTACATAAAGATGGCCCAGGCTATAAGAAGATTGCCAAGACCCTGAAACTGAGCTGTAGCACGGTTTAACAGCACAGGTTCCACTCAGTACAGGCCTTACCATGGTGGACCAAACATTTAGAGGTTGTCTTTGGGAAATAGATGTATGAGTGCTGCCAGCATTGCTGCAGGCGTTGAAGGGGTGGGGGTCAGCTTGTCAGTGCACAGACCATACACCACACATGCATAAAATTGGTCTGCATGGCTGTTGTCCCAGAAAAAAGCCTCTTCTAAAGATGATGCACGAGACAAGCAGACTAAGGACATGGATTACTTGAACCATGTCCTGTGGTCTGATGAGACCAAGATAAACTTATTTGGTTCAGATGGTGTTAAGCATGTATGGCGGCAACCGGGTGAGGTGTAAAAAGACAAGTCTACATGCCTACAGTCAAGCATGGTGGTGGGAGGGTCAGGGGCGGCATGAGTGCTGGCGACACTGGGGATCTACAGTTCATTGAGGGAACCATAAATGCCAATATGTACTGTGACATACTAAAGCAGAGCATGATCCCCCTCCCTTAGGAGACGGGACTGCAGGGCAGTATTTCAACATGATTGCGACCCCAAACACGCCTCCAAGACGACCACTGCCTTGCTAAAGAAGCTGATGGTAAAGGTGATGGACTGGCCAAACATGTCTCCAGACCTCAACCCTATTGAGCATTGGTGAGGCATCCTCAAATGGAATGTTGAGGTGGAGGAGTGTAAGGTCTCTAACATCTACCAGCTCCGTGATGTCGTCATGGAGGAGTGGAAGAAGACTCCAGTCGTAACCTCTGAAGCTCTGGTGAGCTCCATGCCCAGGAGGGTTAAGGCAGTGGTGGAAAATAATGGTGACCACAAAAACTATTGACACCTTGGGCCCAATTTGGACATTTTCACTTAGGGGTGTACTCACTCTTGTTGCCAGCAGTTTAGATATTAATGGCTGTGTGTTGAGTTATTTTGAGGGGATAGCAAATTTACACTCACTAATTGATATTGTAGCAAAGTGTAATTTCTTCAGTGTTGTCACATTAAAAGATATAATAAAATATTTACAAAAATGTGAGATACTGTATATAAGGTAATAAAAAGATATTCCCGTGCTGGCCAAGTCTAAAAGGTGGGGTCCTGCAGCAAGCACTGAAGGTAGTATCAAGACCCAGGTAAGTATAAATGTAGAAGTAGTGCTGCGCTGTGCATAAATAGGTGATAAAGTGCAAATGTGCTTACGTGACAGGTACACTTGAAAGGCAATAAATGAATGGTCAAAATAGCAAAGATATAAATAATCAGCTGCGACAGTATAAACAATGGACTAATAAAGTATCCAAATACTGTGAAAAGTGTACCACAAAATAGATGTGAGAAAACTCATAAAATCTTTAAAATGGCATCATCATGTGACATGTGCAACCATAAATAAATATATTCACACTAAAATTCTATAAAATGAAATAAAATGAATTAAAAAAAAAACGAATAAAAAAAAAACGCAGTGCAGATAATGTCCATAAGGTGCAAGCTGGATGGATGGCTGTGTGTGCACAGTGATCAGGGTGAAGGTGCTGGTGCTAGTAGTCAATCTCTGGTATGGAGTGCTACTGATAGGTGGTTTCTGGTTCTCCGTGCAACTTATGGTATAGGTGCCCCCATACCTTTCTGCTGTAAGGTAACAGCGTATGAGTGTGTCTTTCAATCTCCTGGTGGCTCCTGATGTCTCGGGCTCCGCTGGTATGTATCTTTACTTTGGCATCAAAGTCCCCTTTAGTGTCCCTGGTGTATCTGTATCAGATAGCCTCACATTGGGGCATGGGGGTATGTAAAGAGGGATGCTCGATAGTTTAGTATTTAAAACATTTATTGGAATCAGCTGCAATAATAAAAACAGGTACTCACAATGTGAAAGGCATGCAATATCCGTAATATGATAATTCAGTTTAGTTGGTAATCAAAATGTCCAGCCACTTCATATAAACATAGCAATAGTTTTTAGCGATTCTCACACTTTATGAATACTTCATGGACTGGGTAATGTGTTAGGAACAAAAGGATGCCACATAGTTAAATGGAAATGAAAATAACCTACAGGGGGCTGAATTCAAAGTAACCCTGAAAATCCTCACCGGTATCTTTTCTGACTGTTTTTCACTAGTTTTGCATTTGGCAAAGGTCAGTGTCACTAGTGGTAGCATGCAAAAATGTATAAGAAAGAACTGGGACGGCCGCACTCCAAAAATAAAAATTTGTTCCTTTTAATAAAAACTGGTCATAACATGGATATGTCACAGCAAAAAAAATCAGGAAAAGGGTTAACGCGTTTCACACTCTCATACAGTGCTTATTCATAAAAGTGGTAGCATGAGGTGATACCTGGACCCTATAGAGGTTGAACAGGCAGTCCAACTCCTCCAGGATGGCACATCAACACATGCCATTGCCAGAAGGTTTGCTGTGTCTCCTAGCACAGCCTCAAAAGCATGGAGGTGATTCCAGGAGACAGGCAATTACTCTAGGAGAGCTGGACAGGGCTGTAGAAGGTCCTTAGCCCATCAGCAGGACCGGATTATGCTCCTTTGTGCAAGTAGGCACATGGTGAGCATGGCCAGAGCCCTACAAAATTACCTCCAGCAGGCCACTGGTGTGAAATGTCTCTAACCAATCAGAAACTTCCTCTAGTGTGCTCTGTGCTCACTGCCCAGCACTGTGGAGCTTGATTGGCTTTTTCCATTGAACACCAATATTGGCAGATCATCTACTGGTGCTCTGAGCACATGTGACAGATGTGAAATGGTCTGGAGAAGCCGTGGAGAACGTTATGCTGCCTGTAACATCGTTCAGCATGACCAGTTTGGTGGTGGGTCAGTGATAGTCTGGGGAGGCATATCCATGGATGGATGCACAGACCTCTACAGGCTAGACAATAACACCCTCACTGCCATTATGTATCGGGATGAAATCGTTGGACCAACTGTCAGACCCTACGCAGGTGCAGTGGGTCCTGGGTTTCTCATGTGGCGATTAGTATGCAGCCAGTTCCTGGAGAATGAAGGAAATGATACCATTAAATGGCCCCCTATGCTCACCTGAACCAAATTCCCTGGGACATTATGTTTCATTCCATCTGACGTTGCCAGGTTGCACCTCAGTCTGTTTAAGAGCTCAATAATACCCTGGTCTAGATCTGGGAGGAAATACCCCAGGACGGCCATACAAACTACTAAGGACCATTTAGGATTTTTTGAAATAAAATTTCTGAAAAATTAACTAGCCTACTGCATAATTTTTTCACTTTTATTTTTGGGGTTTGAATTCTGCCCTCTGTAGGTTGATCATTTTAATTTCTTTCAAACTATGTGACATTCTTTCATTCATAACACATTACCCAGTCCATATCAGTATAGATATCCAGCGTTATATTTTTCCTCATTGAGATCTGATGTGTTTTCAAAGTTTTCCTTTAATTTTTTCGAGCAGTGTATTACGGATATTGCTTCCCTTTTTTCTTTTTGTATAGATTGAGGCTAGGTTCACACTATATTTGCATGCAGCAGAGGTCCGGTACATCCTCCTTCACGGTTTTAGGTCCAATTTTAGCCCAATTTTTTTGGGCTGAATTCGGACCTGAAACAGACCAAAAGACGCACCGGGCTCCTGTGCTAATTCGCACCGGAGCCGCAGCGGAAATATGTGAACCAACTCCATAGAGAGCCAGTCAAAATCTCCTGCTATTGCAAATTCTCTGCATCCAATTCGCAATAGTGTGAACCCAGCCTAAAGTGGAGGAAATGGAGCCTGTTTGATGTGCATGTCCGGATTAGAAATTTTGGACTAAATCAGGTGCAACTCATCCTCTCTTTAATTTGTACAGTATATGCATAATATTAACTACCAATTAAGCTAGTTTTTGTTTTGGTCAGAAAATCTTTGTGCCAGTTTTAATAATTTAAGATTTTTATACATTGGCTGTCAGTGTGTAGAACATATAATATAATATAAATTTTGCCCTTTGTTGAATAGCTGGTGCCATAAACCTTATACCTATCTAGTAATTCTGTTTTTTCCTATTGGTTTGGAAAAACTGTTATGCCGCGTACACACGATCGGAAATATAGACAAGAAAACCATGTATTTTTTTCAGACGAAATTTTGGCTCAAACTTGTGTTGCATACACACGGTCACACAAAATTCAGACCGTCAAGAACGTGGTGACGTACAACACTTCAACGAGTAGTTCAATGATTCCGAGCATGTGTTGAATTGATTCCGAGCATGCATTTTTTTTGCGAGTCGGAATTGCATACAGACGATCTGAATTTCCGACAAGAACTTATCCTGTCGAACCAGCTCTCAAATTTTTGCTGTCAGAAATTCAGACAGAAACAGTCTGATGGGGCGCACACACGGTCTGAATTTCAAAAGCAAAAGCTCACATCAAACTTTTCTTGTCGGAAATTCTGACCATGTGTACGCGGCATTAGAGAATGTGAGAGAGAGTAACAGTAAATTACTGTCACCTTTTTGTATTACTGGGTATGCTTATGTAACAAGCATTTTTGGCTGTTTCCATATGGATAAAATCACAAAAATATAAATCAAAACACATTTTCTTTAGAACATACCATACCTATTTTTTTAATCCATGCCTTTAATCCTGCAGTCCTCTGCCTGGTCCATTGACATCATGAGTCCTTCTTCTCTTGTGACGGTGGACAGTTTTTTTACCTGGGTAATCATGTATGGCCACAGTTTAGTGCAATAATACTGTAAGCTTCGGCTGTAGATGATGCCCCCCCCAAAAGTATGTACCCATGAAAGGCTGGGACCACAGGAAAAGCCACAGGGGCAGATCCACAAAGATCTGCCCCGGCGCAGCGTATCAGAGATACGCTACGCCGCCGTAACTTACTTGTGTTATCTTCGAATCCTTAAAGATTTTGCGCCGTAAGTTACGGCGGCGTAGTCTATCTCTGGCGGCGGAATTCAAATCGGCGATTTGGGGGCGTGTTTCATTTAAATGAAACGCACATGCGCCGTCCCTAAATTTTCCGCCATACATTGCGCTAAATGACGTCGCTAGGACGTCATTTTTTTTTAACATAGACGTGAATTACGTCCATCCCGATCACGGACGACTTGCGCATAGAAAAATTTAAATTAAACGTGGGAACGACGGCCATACTTAACGTGGCAAGTCTAACTATACGCCGCAAAACACCAGCTTTAACTATACGCCGGAAAAGCTGACTAGAGACGACGTAAAAGAATGCGACGGCCGCATGTACGTTCATGGATCGTCGGAAATAGCTAATTTGCATACCTGACGCGGAAAACGACGCAAACTCCACCCAGCGGACGCCGAAGTATTGCATCTAAGATCCGAAGCCGTACGCCTGTCGGATCTAACCCAGATGCCGTCGTATCTTGGTTTGAGGATTCAAACTAAAGATACAACGCAGGAAATTTGAAAGTACACTGGCGTATCAGTAGATACGCCGGCGTACTCTCTCTGTGGATCTGCCCCCACACTGTTTTAATGACAACAAGGACTTTCAGCAAAGAATAGGTTTGGACAAAAGCAAAAGTTTTTTTTTTTTTAAATACTTCTGAGCAAATGATTTTTTCGTTTTTTAACTCTATATTTTAAGAAAGAGGAATCTGGCAGGCCATGCTGCTACGAGATTAATAATAAATGGAGAATGCAATCTTTTTTTTAATCGTTTTATTATTATTTGTATTATTATTATTACACCTGTTACATTAATTGTATCTGTAGTTGTAAACTAGCTGTTCCTGCCATTTTAATGCTTTTGTTTCATACTTTTAGTGCTTTCCAAATACTTGGAATTCTCTACTGAAAGGCAAAAAGAACTATTATATAACAGAGGTTCTATGAGAAGACTAATCAGAGCAGTTCATTATCTCATAATGCCTTTCTTTGAACCAGGAAAGATCACAAAAACAAAAGACCCGAAGTGATGACACTGGCGTATCCTGCTTTCCCAGAATTCCCAGCGAGGTCTTTAAACTTGGCATCTGTAAACAAATGCTGCTTGGCACGCTAAAAACAATGAAAACTGCTCTTGGGAGACATGTTTCTCATTGCCCCATATACAGCTCACTTCCCCCTCGCTGCTTGAATTGTATTTGGTTTCTTCCGACTGTAAAATGCCTACTGGGAGCACTACCCACAACCACCATCAATCACTTTCTTGCTATTTTTATTCATTTCCTTGTGATAGTTCAAACTCCCGCTCTTCTTGCTCTACTTAGAACTCTTATTTCATGACAGGAAAAGCTGGGTGGCTATAGCAGCTAGAGGAAAAAACACAGCCAGGCTGGACTATAGCTTACAAGCCAGGCTAGACCAATGGCATTCAGACTAAATACAAATAAAGCAGCTGTTTGGCCCTTTGCTGGGTAGGATCACACGCAATGTTTATGTATAGGATGGCATCTCCATTGTCTACTTATGCAATCTTTGTTTAGATTATCGGACAGGCATCAAAGGAGCTACAAAGTACTCTTTAGGACTGCCAAATCTATCAGGATATACACTATTTTACATACATTCTTTACTTTGGTGACCTTTACTGTATACTGGCTTTTTTTTCTTTCTCGTTGGCGGTGTTATCACATTATAATCATCAATGAAAGAGTAAAGATTATACTACTTACAGCGAGCAAATTAAGTATTTTTCTAGGTAAATATATTTCTAAAGGTGCTATTGACATGAAGGGCCAGATTCACAAAGAATTGCCCTGGCGCAGCGTATCTTACCTGGCGGAATTTCGAATCCAGGAAGATTTTGCGCCGTAAGTTACGGCGGCGTAGTGTATTTCTCCGCGCGTTTTTCAAATTGGGCGGGTAGGGGGCGTGATTCATTTAAATGAAGTGCGTCCCCGCGCCGATTGAAATGCGCATGCTCCGTTTCGAAATTTCCCGCCGTGCTTTTTATCGCGAAATGACGTCGCACCGACGTTATTTTTTGAACGTAGACGTGAGTTACGTCCTTTCCTATTCACGGACGACTTACGAAAAAAAAAAATTCTAAATTCGACGCGGGAACAACGGCCATACTTTAACATGGGAAGTCTATCTATACGCCACGAAATAGCAGCTTTAACTATACGCCGGGAAAAGCCGACTAGCGACAACGTAAGAGAATGCGACGGCTGCGCGTACCTTCGTGGATCGAGGGAAAAAGCTAATTGGCATACCCAACGTGGAAAAAAACGCGAACTCCACCCAGCGGGCTCCGAAGTATTGCACCTACGATCCGAAGGCGTACAAAGCCTTACGCCTGTCGGATCGAAGCCGTGGTATCTTGGTTTGAGGATTCAAACTAAAGATACGACGCAGCAAATTTGAAAGTACGCCGGTGTATCAGTAGATACGCTGGCGTACTCTCACTGTGAATCTGGCCCGAAATGTTCACCACATATCTGTAACAACCCATGCAATCCATACATACAAAGAAACCAAAACAAATAAGTTCAGAAATGAACCACTTGTTACCCAGGCCAATTCGACACTTCGCTCCTACATGTAAAAAAATTATAATTTTTTTGCTCGAAAATTACTCAGAACCCCCAAACATTATATATGTTTTTTTAGCAGAAACCCTAGGGAATAAAATGTGGTCGTTGCAACTTTTTTTTATCTTGCACAGTATTTGTGCAGTTATTTTTTAAACTTTTGGAAAAAAATAATAATAAAGTTAGCCAATTTTTTTTTTGCACATGTGAAAAATTATGTTACGCCGAGTAAATAGATTCATAACAAGTCATGCTTTGAAATTGCACACACTCGTGGAATGGCACCAAACTTCGATACCTAAAAATCCCCATAGGTGATGCTTTAAACGTATTTGCAGGTTACCTATTTAGAGTTACAGAGGAGATCTAGTGCTAGAATTATTGCTCGCACTCTACGTTTGCGGCGATACCTCACATGTGGGGTTTGAACGTCGTTTACATATGTGGGCGCGACCTACGTATGCTTTCGCTTCGGCACACGGAGACGGGGTCGCTTTAGATTTAATTTTTTTTATCACTTTTATTCCTATTAAAAAAGAATGTTAACATCCCAGGACAGCCTGCACCCCCATACAGCAGCTTAATGAAATAAAGTGTTAGACTTAGCAAAGCAGGCAGCCGCCGCTGGCTGGGTGGCGCCCGCAATAGAGAACAGCACAAGAAGCTGCCGCCTGTCTCCTGTCTCCTTCACTCCATGTTCCTCCCTCCCTCCCAGAAGGTGATCTTGTACTTGCTCTGCTTCCTTCTCTGTTTTGGCAGCGTTTGCTGCTAGGTTACAAGCATTGCGATTGGGGGGTGGGGGGTGGAACTCGGGGAGGGGGGTGTGGTCTGTCTCGTCAGTGGTGGGAGTGGACCCAGCCCTCTCAGGTGCATGTATTGAAGATGGGAGACAGAGCAGCATGGAGGGTATGTCACCAGTATACAGTGGCATTCTGCTGTGTTGTAGATTTGTTGTAGACCAGTGAAAATGGATGAGGATGATTTTGGATGGGGGAGAGTTACATTGTGGAGAGGCTCTTAACAATGTAACTCTCATCCCCACCAAAAATCATCTTCATTTATTTTCACAATGTATCTCTCAGTGGCAGCCCATCCATTAGGGGCCCTGACCCCCCTAATCATGCGCCCGGCCCCCTAATCTACATGCAGGGGGCCATACGCATAGAGTCCAATGGGGGATTTTGAAGAACGTGATTAGAGCCAGAGGTCCTAATAGGCTTCAAAGTTGGGTGGGCTCAGGGCACAGAGCACTGCGTTCGAAGCCCACCCAGTGTGGGACAATAGCGAATGAATATCCTTTATTGTAACATTGCTTCGCCTCCCAGCCAATCAGGAAGTGGGTCGTAAGACGCATTTCCTGATTATCCAAAAATGAGAAGCAATCCCATTTTCCGAGGAGAGAAGAGACGCACGGCCGAGGACCGACAGACTGACCCACCAGCCACCAAATCCGATCCTCCATGCAGAGTGCTGTCAGCTCCTCCTGTGGCTGCAGAAGAGAGGAGCACATGCCGATTGCCCCTGTGACACCTCATTGATCCACACCGACATTGGTCCCCGCTTGCTGCCGATCTCTTCTAGCATCCCTGGACATTGAGCCTGCATAGAGCCCCCTATTATCTCCAATACAGGGTAGGAGAACCAGGGTGGGGGGGTGGCGCAATGGAGAGGGGGTCTGGTGCATATCCCGCCCCTATCCACTGATGGAGCACCAGTCGTCTCTGAACTCCATCAACCTCATCACCACCCAGCATCATACATCCCTCTCCACAATGTAGCCCGGTCCCCACCCTGAATCATCCACCCCTCTTCTGGAGAGGGATGTGGATAATTCATGGTGAGTATTGGGATACATTGGTATAAGTGTAGCGCCTGGTTACTTAAAAAGTACCAGTGCTAGTTAAATTTAGAGAGGGATCAAAGTGTTAACTGACTCTGATCCAATTATTATGTTCAAAACTGGGTCTCTGTCTCAGCTTGGCTGTGCTGTGGTCTGTCTATTGTTGCTGGGGTGTAGTTTCTACCCTAGGGTGATGGGTGGCAGCAGTGGAGTCGAGGTTTGGGTGCTCTTCCCCAGCAGCCTATCAGGAGGGTTCAGCCTCGCTGTGCATGCTGGGGGAGGGTATTTATGGGACAGACGCCATTAGTCTGGGTTCTTCTTCGGAGTGCCGCACCCACCTTCAGGGTGACTGCATCACGGCGCCCCGGCGTAATGGCCTTCCAGGCCGGGGTGCGCGTGCCACGCAGTGTTCCTGGTTCCGGGACCATGTTGGTCCGGAACAACTAAGCTGTGGCGGGGAGCTCAATGGTCGACTGGGTTCCCAATCCTGAAGATCCCAAGCGAGATAGCTGTTCGGTGGGGAGTCCATCTGAGTAGAACCAATGAGTGGCTGACGATCCAATAGGGTCTCGACAAACCACCAGGGATCAAGGTAGCCGGACACTGAGAATTTTACATAATATTACAGCAATTTGGCTGTGTAGCATTAACTTACAATATGGCTTATGTAGCAATTGTATATGCTATATTGTTTTTTTTATTTGCTATATTATTTTTTTCCACAAAAGTGGCGTTACCCTTTGAGTCCTTTTCTGAAATAGATGTACCTTTTGTGAATTAAAAATGTATATTTCCGGTATTTACACTTTTTTATTTATTTGTGTATTTGATAGATGGGTACAAAGAAACATTGGAAGCTGCAGGTATAACAACCATATATACTTATCGGGTATGGGACAGCAAACAAGGAAACCTAGCAATATCTGACATGCTGGATGATCTGGAGGTAGGAAAACGAAATATTTTACTGTCACTTTTATTTCCTTTATTACATAAACTTGCAAATATTATTATGTTTTGTAATTTTAGTTGCTTGTGGACTATACTTATTTGAATACCAGGAACAAAAGATGACACAAATGTTTCTGAGGGTCTTATTCCTTAAAATCTGGCCATGGATACTAGAGTGATTACTGCTTTAAGAGGGGCTTCCTTCTCAAAGCACCAGGGCTGTGCTGATTGCTAATTTATGATTGAGTTCTTCAGTCTCCTCCCTCGCACAACATATTCTTTCATTTAATAAAGGCTTCCCAGATCTTCATCCTAGGAGTCCCAGTGTCTTTAGAACCTGGAGTTTTGGTCATAGCTTTATCCATTGGTCAGGTGGAAAGAGAAGACAGAACTTTTTATTGGATGAGTGAATCTGTATCATTAATTAACTGGATAATGGGCTTGGGTTTTTATTTAAGGTTTTATTTACACCTGTGTGTTTTTACCTATACATTAATATGTTGGAGTAAACAGGTATACCTTTTATCTGGAAATCTACCCCACCTTTTGGGTAAAGACTCAGAGCCCATTCACACTGGGGCGGCACGACTTTGGGGGCAACTCGGCAAGGCGACCTGAAGACGACTTCAGAGGCGACTTGCAAAATGACTTCTGTATAGAAGATAATGCAAGTCGCCCCGAGTCGCCCCCAAAGTCGTACAAGAACCTTTTTCTAAGTCGGAGCGACTTGCGTCGCTCCTATTAGAATGGTTTTATTGAACAGAGCGGGACGCGACTTGTCAGGCGGCTGACTCACTGCGTGAATGAACTCTAAGAAGTCTATTTATAATTATAAATATAATTATATTTTTTTACCCAACTTTTTCCCCAGATACACGTTCTTATAGAAT